>NW_017307989.1:127409-140942 GCF_000935625.1 Nanorana parkeri
TATCTTTGCATTGTAGTTTGCTGGGGGAAAAAAAAGGTACATATTAATTGAAAGGCTCATGTTGGTATGTTGGCAGCCCATTCAAGCGGAAAGGTCTGCTATACTATAATGTGCATCCACAACACGCATGCCAACATCTGTGCATTAGTGCACCCCCAAAGGTTTGGCCTTAAAACTGAGCCTTCCTGACCTCTGTAAGTGTAAATTCATAAAATAAATAGCCTTGATGACATCTTTGCCACTCCAAGCACTGAGCAGCGATTTAGTCTTAGAGTTTTTTACATTTAATACAAAATAATTTAATATAATGAATGTTTTATTCCTATACCTGTCTCTCTAAAATAAGCTGAGCCCCAGAGATCAAACACTAAAGAAGGCTATTAACAGACGAGTATGGAAAACTGCTTGCTGTAGCTGGTGACATGGGCTCAAATTTATTATATTTTATCCTTTGTGTAACTGCACCTAGTTCACAGTAGCTCACTCACTGTTGGCCCTTATGACCCATAGACCGACCCATAGACCTAGGATGATCATTAAATTACTCTGGCCAATTGCAGTCAGACTGGATGCTATTTATACATCTATGACATCTATGACTTGTGCAAACACCCTCAAGCTGACCAATCGGAGTAGAAGGATTATTCGCTTGGGATAGATTTTTGCTATTTCTTTCCCCAGAAATAAAGCCAGTACTAGAGGTGTCAGCACAGGACATAAACATTCAGAGGGTTACTCACAAAGCTGTCGAAGGATCCAGCCGTAGCTTCGGCTGATCCTGCGGCTAGCTTCGGTTATGGGAGCCATTCGGTTCTGTAGAACCGAAGGGCTGCTGTACAGGCGTTTCACTATAGCCTGTACAGCTCCCGAAGTTGGCCAAGCAGCTCTGTCGAGCCGAAGGCATATGCTTCGGCTCGACTGAGCAGAGGGGAAATCTGAAGCAGGCCGAATGGCCGGCTGCTGGCCAGCTGAAAGCCTGCTACTGACAGCTGGGCGGAGCCAGCCATCATCTCACTGCTGGCTCCGGCCACTTGCATTGACAGATCAGTGTCCCCTGGTTACCAGGTAACCAGGGGACGCTGATTTGTCATTACAATGAGAGCTTAGTGGAGCCGGTTTTGATATCACCGCCGGCTCTGCTAAGCTCTCATTGTAATGACAGCTGGTCCCGCCCAATAGAAAACAGTTGGGCGGAGCTAGCTGTCACTGCTAGCTCCACCCAATCGTTTTCTATTTCTTTTTCTACTTTTTTAACTGGTTTTCTATTCTGTTCGGTACCACAGAGGTACCAAGCAGAATAGCCGAGCCGAATGCCGAACAGCAGCGGGTAGATTGCAGGAGGTTGGGCTCAGCCGATCCAGATGTTGGATCGGCTGAGTCGAACTTCTTCTGCACTTTGGGTCGGCCGAACATGCTGAGCATGTTCGGCCGACCCGAAGCCAGCCGAAGCAAGCCGATGTACAGCTGATTTCAGTCGGTGTACGGCTGAAATCAGCCGTACAAGCCTGAAGTGAATAGCAGAACAGCGTTCGCTTCACTTCACTTCGGGTCGGTTATTCACACGGCTGCCTTCGGCAGCTTTGTGAATAACCCTCTCAGTGTTTATACTCCCCTGAGTTTTGATATTCCAAATGTCCTCTTGTGGGTATATATCCCAATACATACAGTTATGGGCAAAAATATTGGCACCCCTGCATTTCTGTTAGATAATACACCACCTTGAGCAGAAAATTGTTGCAATTACAAATGTTTAGGCATTCTCATATTTATTTATTTTGTTTGTATTAGTATTGGTAAAAAAGCGGAAAGGAAGAAAAAAAAAAAAAGCCAAATCTGATTTAATTTAATTCCACGCAAAACTCCAAAAATGGACTGGACAAAATTATTAGCACCCTCTCCAAATTGCAAAGAATAATTGCATTCCAAGTTTTTGTGGAAAAGCATGGACAATCTCAAGGTTACAAGTCCATCTCCAAAGATTTTAATGTTCCTGTGTCCACTGTGCGCAACATTGTCAATAAGTTTACATCCCATGGCACTGTAGCTAATCTTCCTGGACGTGGACGAAAGAGAATAATTGATCAAAGATTGCAACAAAGGATTGTTCAAAACGTGGCTAAAGACCCTCAATCAACTTCTAGACAAATTCAGGCTGACCTTCAGACAAAGGGTACAACTGTGTCAGCTCACACTATATGTCACCATCTAAATGAAAAGGGACACTATGGTAGGAAACCAAGGAGGACCCCACTGCTGACACATAAATATATAAAAGCTAGATTGGAGTTTGCCAAAACTTACCTTAGGAAGCCAAAATCCTTTTGGGAGAATGTGCTGTGGACAGACAAAACAAAATTGCAACTTTTTGGTAAAGCCCATCATTCTACTGTTTTCAGAAAAAGAAATGAGGCCTTTTAAGAAAAAAATACAGTCCCTAAAGTCAAACATGATGGAGGTTCACTGATTTTTTGGGGTTGATTTGCTGCTTCAGGGCACAGTGTCAGGAGGTTGGGTCTCCGTTAGAGGTCATGGTTCTTACAGCAGGACAATGACCCAAAGCACATGTCAAAAAGCACCCAGAAATAGTTTCAGACAAAGTTCTGGGGATTACTCGACTGGCCAGCAAAGAGTCCAGATCTAAATTTCACCTGTGGAGAGATCTCAAAACTGCAGTTGGGAAAAGGAACCCTTCCAATCTGAATTTACACTGCATTGACTGACTGCTTCATAGCTCTTACAGCTCAGATTTCATCATATAAAGGCATAAGGGTTTTCTATAACAGCAGTATTTCTAAGGCCAAATTTTACATACTAGATAAGGTTAAAAGAAGATCTATGAAGTTCACCATCTGCATGTGCGTAAGTTATATGTGTTTTAAAAACATCCCCTATTAACATAGGCCAATTTGCTGTAAGAGGGTAAAAGAAAAAACAAAGTTCCTTTTTCCTCCTGCCCCAATACTGCCAATCCCTAGATCAACTTCCCTTCAAATTTAAGAATTCCCATAGCCCTGTATATTATGCTGACTGAGGAAGATAATAGTACTCCCTGAGGAAGAGAATTCCACATTTTCACCGCTCTAACAGTAAAAGAACCCTTTCTTATGATTCATCCAAATTTAAATTGTGGCAACATGTCTTCTTCAGGGACCTTAGAGTAAACAGGTTAATAGAGTTTATATAATCCCCTTTGATATATTTTTTACATTGTGATCATACCCCCTCCCTAGTAAATGTAATCGTTCCTCATAACTGAGGTCATTCAACCCCTTTATTAGTTTTGTTGTCCTTCTCTAAACTCTTTAGCCCAAGGACATTTTGTCGGTGGACTGGTGACCAATACTGCAGTAAACAAATCTAGCAGAATACTGTCATGCATTAAAAAGGGAATGTACTGTAGAGACAAAGCAATAATTTTGCCATTTTATAGATCACTGGTTCGGCCTTATCTTGAGTATGCGGTTGAATTTTGCTCACCAATTCACAGAAATGATGTGCTGGGGAAGGCACAGGGTAGGGCAACAAAACTAATTAAGGGGCTGGAGGACCAAAGCTATGAGACAAGGTTGCTAAATTTACATTTGCTCACTCTAGAAGTGAGGCGATTAGGGGTGGGACATGATTTTGATGTACAAATTGTTTAATGCTGATACTAATATCAGTAATAAAAATCTTGCTGTAAACTCCCTAAATAAGACTAGAGGCCACCACCTAAAATTGGAGGAAAAAAGATTTAACCACAAGGGATGTAGGGGCTTCTTTTCTGTTAGAGTGGTTAAATTTGGAACTCTCTTCAACAAGCAGTGGCATCAGCAGAGAGTATTAAATCATTCAAAAATAATTTACATAGCTTCCTCAGAGACTATAACCTACAGGGGTACAGGTACTCTTAATGACTGGAACACACACAGACTCATATACACACAAACACACACCGCAATAGACATTTGCACCGGCAAAAAATGTGTTTTGTTTCGTTTCATTTTGATTTGGATTTTGCGTTATTTCGTTTTTTTGTGATTCGGGTCCAAAAGTCAATTGATTTCGGGATTCAGATTTGGACTAAATTCGTTAGCGGTAGTCTGTATGAATTTTCGTTTATGTTTCGTGTTCGTTTCGTTCATTTCAATGTAGAAAAGTGACATTAATTTTTCTTTATTTTTTTCAGGGTTTTTTTTCCGTTTCGTTTTCGGAAATTCGGATTCGTTTTCATTCATCATTTGTGTTATTCGGAATTTTGGATACATCCAAATCTCCGAATGACGAAATTCCGTCGGAAAAACAAATTTTTCCGAAACGAATCGCACATGTCTAATACGCAGAGGTTGAACTTGATGGACCCAAGTCTTTATTTAACCTCAAATATTATGTAACTATGTAATACTGAGCTGCTTATTCAAGATGAGGCCAAGCCTGTATTTTATAAAGGGGCAAAACTATGGATTTATCTCTTGAATATATGCCCTTTTTATTACAAGAGAATATTTTGCTAGCTTTGTTAGTTGCATATTGACAATGCAGGCTGTTGCTTAGCCTGTGGTCTACAAGGACCCCCCAATCCTTTTTCATCACAGATTCACCCTGAGGAACCCCTCTTCTAAAATAATATGTTACATGTATATTGTTAGTACCATGAGCATAACTTTACATTTTTCATTATTGAACCTCATCTGCCATGTTACTCTTTATTGCTTGTCACTAATCTGTTATCATTCAACCTGAAGCTTAAACATGGTAACTACACTAATCTCTTGGGATTTGCTTAATTGTATATTATCCAGTCCCTCAGAGGCAGTCCCATTCAGCCTATATCCAGGTTCTAATCTAGCCTGGAGTGCTTCTTTAGTTCACTTTAATAATACTTTGATTACACTGGTCAACAAAAAAACAAAATACATTTCTGGCCTGGACCTTTGCAGCGGTTTTAGACTAATTTCAGGGTGCTGATTCCAAATCCGATCTCAGATTTGCTCTATCACATCTCGTTTTTATGCTACCGGCATACCCCATTTTCATTGATTTCACCCGAAATTAACTCTTTGTCACTTATGATTGCAAGTTGTTGCGAGTCAGTGCTGTTGATTTACTAACCTTTTAAACACACCACGAACGTGTATACACCTCTGTAGTGTGTTCCCTCCCAGCATGATCTATGGGAGGAATCGAAACACCTTTGTAGTGTGTACACATCCAGCAGGTGTGTTGTGCAAAGCCCTGCAATGAATTGCAAGGTAATGTGGTGTAAATTAACTCTATGTTATGTTGCTTGTGTTGATGAATGCAGGAATGTAAATGCATGAGCTAACCATTTTTGTCTAAACTGTGAAGCAGCATTATATATGCATCATGTGCATGATTTTTCCATATATGGCATTAGTGGAAATATGCTTTTAGAGACTTTTTGGTTGATAAATACGTTTTGCTGTGTGAAAATCACACACACCTGGTGCGTGCGTGTGTTTAGGTTAGTAAATCACCCCCAGTGACTGCTTTAGTGTTAAAATATGGTGCTGTATGTTTAGGATAGTGTGTTTATAATATAATTTTATGTAGATATCCACATTTATTTAATATTTTCCTTCTGCGGGCCGTGATCTAACAATGGCTACAACATCCAAAAGAAGGAAATGCAGTAATGACCCAGATATCTTCTGCTACATCTGTGGCAGCTTCACTTTGCAGGATCAAAGGCGCAACATCAATACCTTTGTCAAGAAGGTTTATCTTGCTTACTTTAAAGTACTACTTGGAGACCAAGACAAAAATTGGGCTCCTCACAAAGTGTGTAAAACCTGTGTTGAAACTTTGCGATCATGGTTTAAAAGAAAGAATGCTAAGCTGAAGTTTGGTGTGCCAATGGTTTGGAGAGAACCTACAAACCATTTGGATAACTGCTACTTCTGCCTTGTCAATGTAAAAAGTTTCAATAAGAAAAATAAACAACACTTACAATGCCCAGATATCCCATCTGCCAGACGACCAGTTGAGCACTGTGAGGAAATACCTGGGCCTGTATTTACTGAGCTACCAGAGATTGATGTTGAATCCCTCAGTCTACCTGCTTCTACAGATGAGGATGATGATGCTCAGATCGAATATACGCCATCTGATGCAGATTGTGATAACATTTCTCTGTTTAGTCAGCCTGAATTGAATGATCTTGTAAGAGATTTGTATTTGCCAAAGCAGTCTGCTGAATTGTTGGCTTCCAGGCTGCAAGAGAAAGGACTACTCAGACCTGGCACTAGTGTCTCCTTTTATCGTAACAGAGAAGCAGCACTGCGAAAGTACTTCCATTCAGATGATCAACTTGTTTATTGTAATGATGTTGAAGGGCTTTTTCTCAATATGGGACTGCCCGCATATGATTTTAGTGAATGGAGACTTTTTATTGACAGTAGTAAAAGGAGTTTGAAATGTGTGTTACTTCACAACAGAAATATATATGGTTCAATCCCAATAGGAGACTCTGTAAAAATGAAAGAAGAGTATCTTATCTTATCTTATTCTTGTATGTATGCCTGTATAGCTATTTGTATATGAGCATACATTTGCTGTTTTTATTGAAAATGCAATATTTGATATCTCAAAAACCTGATGTGATAGACAAAAACTGATGCCAGATTTGGAATCAGCACTCCAAAATTACCTTAAAACTGTTTTTAAGGTAATTTTGGAATACCTTATGCCAGAAAAAGTGTGTTGACCAGTGTTATCAGCATGAATCTGTGATTGAATATTGCTTCATAAAGTTGAACTTTACCACAGTAAACTGTGTTGTATGTGTATATGTGAAACCATCTAGTGACTGCCAATATAAAATTTATTTCTGACAGCTTAGAAGCTCATCTAATTTTTACCCAAAAACTGTAAAACCAGAGACAAAGCTGATAGCGTGCCTCACTGTAGGGCCAGTGCTGGTGGAAACTGGACAGGAACGATGTAGCATATCGATACACTGGATACCATTTTATATTGCCCCTCTTTTCAATATTCTATATGTACAGATTCTATTTTTGGCTTTCACTTCAGATTCCACTCTGTTTTATATTTCCACAATCCCAGAGCCTAGCAATATAGTCATGTCCATGGTCATGTCATCCTTAACCACATTTTGCCATTATAAGCCATGTTGCCATGTTACTATTACACTGAGGATTGTAAAGCCAGATTCACACCTGGGCCATCCGTGACTGTGTGGTAACCGTGCAAGAAACCGTGTGGATGGCCACATGGTCACGGAGTCACACACCACCGCTGATTGCGCTGGCGGTGCCATTATGTTGTAATGGCACCCCAGTCGCGCCAGGGAGATTGCGTGATTTCCCGGCATGGTTCTGGCCGTGCAATCGCGCCTAATCGCGGTTCGAAAACCCACGCAGTTTGTGTCGCGAAAAAGGGTACATGTAGATTTTTCAGCGATTGCTGCTCAGATGTAACCCCATTGAAATCAATAGGGCCGCATGGCAACCGCTGTGTGCAACCACACACAATTGCGCTGTCCCGGTACGGGCGTCCCAGGATCGCCCAAGTCTGCACCAGCCCTCAAAGGTAATAAGGCTATATTTGCGGAGATAAAAGTTTCTTATTTTTATGGATGTCATAAGCCACACATGGTAGGCAGACATGTAAGCACAATACTTCTCGTATGTGAAAAAATATTAATAACATTTGCTTCTCAAGCCTGTTTTAAGAGCCTTCTCCTTGTGATCGAATGGCTAGGGTTATCTAATGTGCCATGAGGTGTCAATTGTGTTTGAATCAGATGGCAGTCATCTCAAGTCTAGCTATACTAACAAAAAATGGATGCAAATAATGATGAGCTCTTGGAATCTATACTGGACAAATGCCATTGTACTATTGAGCAAACCAGACTGTCCTCCCACACCTAATTTTTTCTAAAGAACAGTTGTTAGTACCTATCTTAGATCCGTGGATCTTTACAGCTCTTATCATAAGAATAAGAATAATCAGATTATATTCTGTGAGTTACAAAACATACAACTGATAAAACTGTGGGGAGGTGTTTTTAGCTGGACAGTAGTACATTTAATGAATCACCTCCACCCTGGGTTTCCTTTAAACACTTCCTGTTTGTCTTCTAAAATAAACTATATTGTGAGGAACTATGCTTCATTCATGTTTTATCTAAAAAATAAAATAAATCTCAGTATTTGCTGGGTGCATATATATGCATGTAGCAGTATCTACATTATGTGTACTTGCTTCCATTTTGTCATTTTATAATAATAGACATTGAATTGGTCCCTCAACACATGGAATAAGGGTTATCATAAGCTTTACTTTTGTATGTGATTGCTGTTTTCTTTTGCGCTCAGTTTTATCATAATTCCCTTCTGTGTTTCTCGTTGTGTGTTTCTGATTTTCTATTGTGTTTCCTGCTCTTGGGGCCAGCTACATAAATACTAATACTCTGTCATAGGTGTTTCTGTTTGGGAAAACATGAAATAGAAGTTTTCTCATATTTTTATGGTCTGAATGTTCCAGCGATCAGTGAGGAATCCAAATGCCAAGTGAACAAAATTTAAACTCAAAGAATTGCCCTTTCTCAAACAATCAGAAAAACTGTACAGCTTATAAAGTCGTTTGTTATATTGCTGTGATTTTATTCACAATAGAAAGGTGAGGAAAAGGTCAGCAATAACTCTGTTGTTGCATTTTCGCTCGAAAAAACATCATATTGATCGATAAGAAAATGGAAAAAGCACAACTATTAGCGTCTTACTTGATCTTCTGTGACCTTTACCCCTCTATGTTGATTTTTAAATGTTAACACTGCTGTTGCAAAGGTTTGTCCTATTTAGCTGTTATTTAATAAACCAGTGTTTTGTCTTGACTTTTTATGTATAAACAAGTCATATATACCTATCTCCTATGTTGAACCATTGCCCTTACAGCTGAAATATTATGCTGAATGACAAATTTCTTTATGACACAGTTTGTTTAAACTAGTAAGGTCAATAGGTGCTTAATAATAGCACTGCTAATATATTAAACCACATTGAGCTGTTACAGGAAACATTCTCATGCCTTCCTTCCAGGTGCTTTGTGTGCCTAAGCTTTATTGTTTGTCTCATATATGAAAATCTGTCAATTTCCAATACAGTCATTTCATTATAAAATAAAGAAATCATCTGATTGATTGCTATGAGCAACATCTGCATTTTTTCCCTTTTAATTTTTTTTATAAATGTGATCTAATCTGTGTTTTGAGATAGTTAACTTTATTGGAAGTGTAGATGGTAGTAATGTAGAAAATATGTTGGTGTAAAATAATCGGGAAGTATCATAGAGTTTATAAAAATCTCGAGTTCCTAGTATAGTTTGAACCAATTCACCTTAAATACATTAGATATAATTAATAACTGCTCTTGCTTTATGCTAATATTCTATAGTTCAAGACTCAAGAACATCTTGGGAGGGCATTGCCACTTTGTTTATTGTTGTAGAAGCTATTTCATTAGATTAACTTTTAGTTAGGTGGAGCTGGTTGACATGAGGCAGTAGAATAACTATGATTCCCAAAATGTCTGTTCTGATGTTATACTTATTCTGCACACCAAGAGTAATCCTTCATCTGTTTTTCCTACAGAGCATTGTCTGTGTTACAAAAGAGTCTATGGGGAATCTTCTCCTCCTTCCAAGATCTACTACTGTCTAGCTCCCTCATTACCTCCTCCCTTGCTTCCCTTGGAACTCCCTAACACAACTATCCAGCTATATCCTAATCTGTCTGTCTTTAGGCAATCTCTAAAAACGTACCTGTTCAGCCTATTCCACCTTAAAAACTGTACATGTACTCTTTTAATCAGCTCATCCCTCACAGTTATCTTCTGTATCACTTTTCTCTCCTTGTAGACTGTTAGCTCTCACGAGCAGGGTCCTTCTTTTGTTTGATATTGTATTGTAATTGTACTGTGTCCCCATATGTTGTAAGGTGCTGCACAAACTGTTGGCACTATATAAATCCTGTATAATAATAAAAATAATAATAAGGCACTACAAATGCTCGAGGAGGGGCTGACAGTGTTTCAGAAGTAGAGACTGTTCACTCAACAAGGTGAATGTTCAGGTAAAAAAAGGGTATGTTCACTTTGCAAATAAGGATTAACCTGTGTTCACTTCAAATGCTCAGGTCACTGTCTACAAGGAGTTTGAATGTTCTCCCTATGCTTGTGTGGGTTTCTTCCCACACTCCAAAGACATGCTACAAGGTTAATTGGCTCCTGTCTAAATTGGCCCTTGTAAGTATGCATGTGAGCTGGGGACCTTAGATTGTAAGCTCCTTGAGGGCAAGGACTAATGTGCACTGCGTGAAATGCTACATACATTGTCGGCACATTATAATAAATAACAAACAAAGTGTATGCAGATTAATTCAAGTGAGTGTGAGAGGTAATTCTTACTTTTCAATGAGTTTGCAGTATTCCTGTTCACTAAAGATGAGCTCATATTCGGAATGGAATGGGGCCAAGCACCCAATCAGCTGCAGGACGGGGCATTTCCTGCACTGCAGCTGCACATAAATAATAGGGGCAGGATGCTGAAGGTGATCCATCTCTGATAAGTCTGTGCTCTACCAGCTTGGGCAAAAATGCCCAATACTTACATGTGCGCAGTGTGTTTTAGTGCAGTGGTTCTCAACCTGTGTAACCTCAGGACCCACATTTGTCCTTGGTCATTAAGTCGCGACCCAAAAATAGTTTCACATTCGCAGTGATACCTAACCTGTATGGCACAATCGTCCTTTAAGTAAACACGCATGCCCCATGTGCACGTGTTTATTTGCAGGGTGATGGTACGCCACACAAGTAGGCTGCTACAAGTGATCTGGGCGGCTATACTTATAGAAAATGAGCAGCAGAGCCCCTGCTAATGCTCCCCCCCCCCTTTCCCAGCTTCTGCACTGACAGGGGAAGAGCTAGCAGCATGGACATTATGATCTGTTTTTATCTGTTCACCACACATTATTAACAAAACTGCAAACCTCTCCCTGCCAGCCTGCCTACTTCTCTCAGCTTCCATGGTCTCTGGGAAGGCAACACTAACTATTAACACTGGTGTATCCCTACTAAAAAATATAATGCATTGCTGGGACTTGTAGTCCTACATAGATGGAGCTATTCTGCATTGCTACATAATCTTCATACAGCAATGCACAATACCACCAGCTATGCGGGACTACAAGTCCCAGCAATACATTATAATAAAAGTAAGGTATGCAGAATACCACCAGCATCCAAACCCCACCCTATAATGCATTGCTGGGACTTGTAGTCCTACATAGATGGTGCTATTCTGCATTGCTGTATAATCATCATATAGCAATGCAGATTACCACCAGCTATGCAGGACTACAAGTCCCAGCAAAACACACACACACACACACACTCTCTCTCTCTCTTCCCAGCGCCCCCTCCCACTCCAAACTTACCTTCCCTCTCCTTCAGGCCCATGGCCCTCTTCCTCGTCTTGGCGACCAGGGGCGGAGCTAAGAGACGTCCCGCTTAGCTCCGCCCCTAAGAGGCGGGACCAGCTCATTCTCCTCTCGATATTATTCCGCCTCTCCATATTATTCCGCCGCCCGAAAGTGAGGAAATAGTCCCCGATTTCCCCGGGTCAGTTCACGCGCAGGGGTGGGTGTATGAGAGGGAACAGTTTTCAATATATAGTTCCCACAGGCTGGCTCGCACAAATCACCCCTCTATGTCTCCCTCCTGAACATGGGCCGCTCTTTGCAGGAAGGACGCCGCGACCCACTGCAGAAGGTGTCGCGACCCACTTTTGGGTCGCGACCCATGAGTTGAGAACCACTGTTTTAGTGGATATAGAATGCTAATATAAGGGTAATATTATCTATTGGCCTGCTTGATCATATATTGCAACATATTCAGCCAAGAAACCCTGTTTTTGTACAGTTTGCATGTGTAAGGGTGTATAGCAGTATGCAGAAGCAGTGTAGCAGTATGCAGAATTAAGAATCTTAAAGTGGATCTAGAGTGTGAAAGCCATGCTTCAAAGTAGAGAATAAGCAGCTGATTTTTTTCCCAAAGGACCTAATTGCTTGATTGCCTTTTTAAAACAGCAAAAATGCCAAAAATGTCTTCAACATGCAGTGTTTTAGGGACATTGCAACATTGTTAATGCAAAAAAACTGTGTGCAACAGTTGACGTAGTATAAACATTTTAGTAATGTTGTTGTACATGGGACATGGAGTGAGAAAAGAATTATCCCACAGGGTTTACAGACAAAAATAAACCCTGTCTTTATTCTCCATTCTATTCAGAGCAAAAATAAATCAATAATATACTTTTTGAATTTGAGTAGAGATATTTTATTCAGTTCTATATGAGAAACATATTCATGCAGGCTTTAGGTCTGCATGAATACTTTTCTGCAGAAGTGTATTCATGCAGAACTAAAGTCTGTATAGATCTTTTCATCCAATAGAAATAAAATAAGACAATCCGTTGTTCCCTGATCGTCTTCCACTCTCCATTCTGAGACCCAGCAGAGGTAGTTGAATCTAGGACAGCCTTTCTCAACCAGGGTGCCGTGACACCCTGGGGGTTCCTTTTGGCTTCCTCAGGGGTGCTTCAACATTTTTGCACAGCATCATGCCTTTACATGCTGCAGGCAGACCTGCAAACAGCACCATGGAAAAGAATAACGCTATCCAGGGAGGATGGAATCATTTCAGAAAAGGATGGAAGTTTGCCTCATCTATGCCTGTTGATGTGATGGTAGTACTCTGATGTGTAGGGAGGGGGGGACACAGGACTCTGTGAAGGGGGAACTATGATGTGAAAGGTGGACTCTGATGTGAAGGTGGGCTCTGATCTTAAGGGGGACTCTGATGTGCAGAGGGGCTTCTGATGTAAAAGGGGAACCTGCTGTGAAGAAGTGCTCCTCATGTAAAGGAGAGCTTCTGATGTGAAGAGGGGACTTGTAATGTTAAAGAGGTGGACTCTGATGTGAAAAGAGGGGGCTCTGTTGTGAAGGGGGGCTTCTAGTGTAAGAGTGAGACTCTGATGTGAAAGGTAAACACCCAGGAAAAAGTATTAAATAGGCAGCTGTGTGAATAACCAACCCGAAGTGAAGTGAGCTGAACGCTGTTTGGCTATTCACTTCAGGCTTGTACAGCTGATTTCAGCCGCACATGGGCTCGGTTCGGCTGGCTTTGGGTCGGCCGAACATGCTCAGCATGTTTGGCCGACCCAAAGTGCAGAAAGAGTTCAACTCAGCCGATCCAACAAAGCTTTGTGAATAACCCCCTTAGTATTATTTAATTGCTGGAGCCAGTTTTAGATTTGTTTTGAAAGAGCTAGAGTTGGTTTAAAAAAATCACAAACACCAGCCAACCACACTTTAAATGCATACCTAATACATGACATTGCAGGAGGACCAGGTAAACTTAGTAACCAATGAGATCTACTGTATATTTGTACATCACCCCTGTCTGCAGGACCAGTGCCTATGTTCTGCTAAGCAGAATGGATGTGGTACGTAGA
>NW_017307989.1:140981-160547 GCF_000935625.1 Nanorana parkeri
TACATAGCCCTCCTGCTATACACAGGTATATCATTGGATGTAAACTGGTTTGATGTGGCTTCAGTGCCTAGCCTGATCTTTGAGAAGACTATTCAATATTATAGCACGATTGCCCTCCTACAATGGAGAAAAGAGGCTGTGGCAAAAAAAATTGGTATTGCTGTACTCACTGATTATAATTCATTAATAAAATATTTTTGTGTAGTGATCCATTTTAAGGTACAAAATAATGAATTGCAGAAGTATTTAGATTGCATTGTATTTTTCACATTGTTCATCTGCTGCTCTGCTCTTGTAATATTACTAATTGAATCCTGCAAATGCCAGCTGTGTCATTCTATGTCATTAGAAGGAAGAGTCTGAGATAAGAAAAGGCCTACAGAATTTGACTCACAACTGTTATCTAGCTTGACCTTTTAAAGGACCCAGTGAAGTGTTGTCACTGTGAAGAGATGTAGAGGTCATAATAGGCACTGGGCCAAACAACTTTTCATAATGTGTCTGAGCCAGGTTAAAGTGAAGACAGAATCCCTTAACCTCTCCTGTCATAACAGTATCAAGTCAGCACTGCCATATCTCCAGCCACCTCATAACTCCAAAAGGTATGCATGATCGCATTTATGAATACTCTACTGAATAAAGACCATGTCGTTGCTATAAGGATTGTCAAGACTAGACCGCAGATCTGCATGTAAATACAGAATGGAAAGGTTCCAAATCAAAATGGCAATCAGCCAGCTACCCATTATAGAGAGAGTGTAGAGGAAGATTATTGCAGAAATACATATCTGTAGATGCTTATTTTTATTCTTTCCACTTTGCCAAATATGCAAAATGCAGATGCAGTGAGAATTACGTACAGTCAGCATCACTGTTTGGAAAGTGGTATGAATAAAAATTCTTTATGCAGCATGCGAAAAAATATGCAAAGAGCATATAAAAGAAAGGACACAGATCAGTGGAACAAACCAAAACATTTTATGCAGAGAAAGATTATTTTGTTATACATGGGTGGTCAGAAATGAAACTGTTCTGTGATTTATTCTCCAAGCCCTTGAAGTTTACTGTAATTTTATTTCCTCCTCATTTCTGGTCTGGTGAAAAATCTGTTTAATCAAGGAGACCTTCTTTTGACATTTCTTCCCTACGCAATGTTTTTAAGAATGATCTTATTATTGAATAGTTTGTATGTGTGTTTTTATGTATAGTATATGTTGCTCTGCTGTTACTCTTTTATTAATTTTTTACAGTGTAAGACATTGTAACTTTTTTTTGTTTAAAAATCATTAGTTTAGATGTTTCCGTATTATAGTCCATAATTTACACAATATATTCCGTAATATCCGTATTATACAGTACATATAAATAATACTATCAGAATTATGCAGCATTAACTTTATATGATAAAGTGTCATTAAGGTACAATATTTTTATTCCATATTCAATATGCCTTTCTTCATATAGGTTTAACAGACATGGCAGTCTTTTAGGATAAATAAAACAAGCACCCTATAGAACACTCTATTTCACATCAGGACATCGGAGGATAATGTGACTTAATTCACCTTTGTGAATGTTATAAAGTTTTGTTTAGTAACAGGACAGTATATCCATACAGTTATGGTGAGGTGGACTTTTGAGTCCAAAAGCACTTGGCTGGTGTTATGAATAAGGACCCTTTTTTATCGACTGGCACCAGCATTCCAGGTGACCTGCATGCTTATGGCCCTCTGGCTACTTAATACTAAACCATTACTAAACCAATGAACTAAACCATTAATTTAAAACATCCAGTTCTTTTATGAAGTTATCATGTTGGGGAACAACTACTCTTAACGGTTCTGTGAACAAACTGTTAGGGCCTATTTAGCAGTAGCGTGCCTTAAAACGCACATTTTTACATGTGTTATGACACTGCATGTCAATGCATTGCAGTACATTGTATGATAATACATACATCAGCAAAAATGGTGCAGATCTAATAGTAGGTCTATTGTGGTGCATTGGCAGCCCATTCAAAGGAATATGCTACCTAACATAGTACATATTAAAACATGCGTTTTTATTCATAAAAAATGCCAAGAAAAAGCACAGTAAAACCACATTCCGAAATTACTCTATTTCATGGTGTTTGAGAAGTGTTCCTACTAGTTAGTGTTCACTTCAGATGACTTATAAACATAATAAGGGTGAGACGAAAATTAGCTGAATAAAGCAGTAACACAAACTGCAGGCAAACACTATTTTATTATTTAGGCTATTGCGATTTTGAAAAGAAGCTGATACCCAAAAGCTCAAAGTTAAAAATAAATATTTCTCCCCCACTCCACTCCATTTAATCACTATTTTTATGTAAAAAACAAATATAGAGCTTAAATTACTTACATGACAGTTTGGGCCTCATTCTTTCTTCTCGTTTGCAGTGTGGGAAGTTCCTGCTTGCAGTGCCCACTTTCTGGTGATGTGGATGCTGGTCATTGGTTGAAAAAAGTGCCCACCACAGGAGTTCCCATGGGATCCTTTAAATGTTAAATAGATGGCATTGTGACATCAAGAGAGGGTGGCAAAAAGAGCAGTCAAGTGAGCATGGGAGACTAGGGATAAGCAGCTAGCAAGCACTGGTTCTTTGTTTAGTAGAAACATCAATGCTGGAAGGAATCATTTTGAAAATTTTCCCTACAAACCTGCAGTGGTAGTTTTGAAATCACTGCGTGACTTTTCTAGGTCATTGCTGACTGGTTTCCCTCAATGGTGGCAGATGGTGAAGAGTAGATAGAAGAGTACTCAATAAAGAGGGCAAAGGTCAGGGCAGATGGTGTTCAGGTTAAAACAAAATAAAGGTGCATGGTGACAGGTATCAGGCAACCAAAGAATAAGGAGTACGCCAGGGAATTAATCAGAGCAGCAAATGGGTTTAGAGAAACATGGGGAGATGGGTGTAGGTGATCCACACAATTTACTAGCAATTAACAAGGGAATAAGTAATTTTATGCCAATCCAACTGGAATTTGGTGAAGAGAGGTTGGGGACATAAGGCCTAATTTACTAAAGCTTTTGTATGTGTTTTACACCCTTGTAATCCTACACAGAAAAGTGTGTTTTGCCAGTGAGTGTATATTCCAATATTCAAATATAGCATGACATTACTAAAATAACATATATTTTACCTCTATTAAATGCATATGGCATATAGGAACCACATAAAGTGCATACCGATTATTAAGGTTTAAGGTAATATAAAAAAAAAATTGTAAAAATTAAAAAGAAATCGGGTATGCTGTGTTGGTGATAGAATGTTGATATTCACATTTCTTAGTGCGCCTTATAGTAACAGGGGACACAAAAGCAGCATTCTTTGAAATTTCAGTGCACTACTAATTGGGAAAACATTGCCACATTAAACATCTGTGTACAATTTTGTACATAGGGTTTGTGTGTTGCTATGCCTTTGCACATTCAGGCACCCATGCGATCTCCCAGAGCAAACATACCATAGTGATCTATCACTGTTCTTGTTCATTTCCTTTTAGTAAGTCAGTCCCACAAAATAAGATTTAAAAAAATACAGGCTACCAGGTAATAGAGAAAGGCCAATGACATATGTAAATTTCATAACAAGGTGGTAGGGAAAGATCACAGAGACATATGTCACAGGTATTTGTGTTTGTGATGCCATTATATGTAATTTATGTTGTGAATTTCAGTTAGCTAGTTAATACCTCTAAAATAACTTTTGTGTCATCACTCTGATGAAGAAAAGCTGTGGAAGCCGACTAAAAACTTGACATTTTAAACTGATACTGCAGACAAAAGATGACAATTAACTGTATAAACTAACTTGCCTTTTTAAATTGTAACTTTAAGACCCATTAACCCAGGTGCATGCCAATAACATGTAGTTTAACATGTGTCAGCACAATGCACATTAACAGCATGATGTGTGTGGTGTTGCAGTGCTATTCAATTAGAATGGCACCCCAATTAGACATGTAAGCCGTCAAAAATTTGTTTTGTTTTAGATTTTTCGGGTTCGAACGCCATTTCGTTATTCAGATTCGGATCTTTCGGAATTTTGTTTTAGTTTCGGACAGGAATTTCTAAATGGGCCATCAAACAGTCACGTGTCTGATTTAGTTTATTTTGAACAAAACTCGGATGTTCCGAAAATTTTGTTAAAAGAAAATTTAGATTTGTTTACATTCAACCTCATTGGAATTCACAAAATTTCGTTTAATTTGCATGCGGAAGAAAATGACATTTATTTGTCCAACCCAAACACACTTGTACATAACTTCCAATGCACCTGCATTACAGCATACCAAAAAGCACATAGCTATGTGCTGCCGAAAATGCAACATTTAGGTTTTTTAATGTGTTAAAGTATATACAAACTCTAGCAATCAACTTCTCTTCTTCCATTTGCTCAGTTTTGTTCTGTTAAATATACCTTCAAAAGTGTTTTGTTTTGTTTGTTGCTTGAGTGCATAGCTGTTGATGAGTTAATAACTACATGTTCTCTCTGCCTGTGCTGTACTCTTATCATTTACATCACACCCAGCTATCTTTGCAGAGTATAGAACACTTCTGCCCTATGTTATGGAGATGAGGAGGGGGAGAGGTATGCTGTAGTACTGCCCTATGGTATCAACACTGTTCCTGTATAGATACAGTATGGTGAGTGAGCAATATTCCCCTAGGACAGATGTGTTACTGGCAGGATTGCCAGGTAAAAAGATGAACAAATGCAGCCACTACATCTAAGAACTGGTTAGCTGCAAAATATTACATTTTTGGTTTTGGGTTTAGATTTGCTTTAAGGTGTGTTTTTAAGCCCATTTAAAAATGTTAATGCTTCCAAACTCTTTCCAAAACTAGAAAACAATATTTGGTTGAAGTTAAACTCATGTAAACTGCCCTCATAAATGGATAGGAGATATCTACAGGTGCCTGCACCCACATTATGCTAGCTGGCTGGGTGCCTGGAGAGCACCAAAGCCAAAGTGCTAATTTATGTAAATACCGACTTCTGCTAGCTCTCCATATATTTATCTTATACATTTTCTTCCATAGTCCATGGTACCTGCTTTCTTAACTACTTGCTGTCCGCCCATTGAAAATAAATGACAAGAGCCTTTCTGGAGGGTGGCTGTAAAGGAGGAGCTGTCAGTAGCAGGCTGTCGGCCAGCCAATGGCCGGCCGTTCGGGCAGCCTCGGCTTTTACCTCGGCTCAGTCGAGCCGAAGCATATGCCTTCAGCTTGACTGAGCCACTCTGCCAACTATGGGAGCTGTAAGGGCTATAGTGAATAGCCTGCACAGGGGGCCTGGGGCCGAAGCTAGCCGAAGGATCACGCGAAGCTATGACTAGATCTTTCGGCAGCTTTGTGAATAGACCCCTAAATTGATGAGCGTTAAACGATTTTAAACTGTCGCCTATGGCCAATTTTTGGTATTGTATTTTTTTGTGGTTTCACAGGCACACACAATTTTTTGGCTTTACATGTTTGGTGTCTATTTACTTGACATGATCACATATTTTATATTTTACCAAAAAATTGGCTAGGAATAAGTGTTTCATAGCATAATGTAGGGGAAACAGTTTTTTTTAATGTTTGGTAATTTTTTTCCTTAATATAGTACAAAATAAAAATGCAGTGATGATTAAATACCACCAAAAGAAAGCTCTATGTGTCCCAAATAAATTATATAAAATTTATTTTGGTACAGTGTTGCATGACGGAATAAACATCAGTCAAATTACTGCAGCGCTGCATACTGAAAAATGGCCTGGACAGGAAGGGGGTTTAACACCCCGGTCATCAAGTGGTCAATGTAATACATACTATGATACAGTGATCCCTTTTTCTAGCCTAGCTCTTTGAATTTGTCAGCACAGAATAATTTAAAGAGTCAAAATGTGGTAAACATTCTGAAATTAGATTTCAGTGAGGTTCAGGGTAATTAAACAAATAAGAAGATTCACCTGCACTGAATTTGGAGTATTTTAAGTCATAGTAAAATTCTGGGCAATGATTGTTTTGTGTTGGATACAGTTGTTTTGTGTGTCCTTGAAAGGAGGATTTCCCCTTTAGTTCTTGTCCTGATAATTGGTACCACAGGGATAGAAAGTGAGGGAATAAGCAGCAGTAAAAACATGACAGAATATGACCCTTCCCTACTCTGTCTTAAAATAAGTTTTGGCAGGAGTTTGAGATGGTTAAAGGAAATTACTACTTTATTAACCAGTTGACATCCGCGGTGTTAAACCCCCTTCCCATCCAGGCCATTTTTCAGTATTCAGCGCTGCGGTACTTTAACTGACATTTATTCCGTCATGCAGCGCTGTACTGAAATGAATTTTATACCCTTTTTTGGGGACAGATAGAGCTTTCTTTTGGTGGTATTTATTCACCACTGGGGGTTTTATTTTTTTACTATATTAAGGAAAAATTACCGAAAGCGCGCGAGCAGAAAAAAATTGCCGTCTGGAGACGGCAACCCGCAGATGCTGCAGTGCCGTCCGTCCGTTTTTTTACTACGGGCGGACGGCAAGAGGTTAAATAAGATGGAGAAAATTACAGGAGAAGGAAAACAAACAATAACATTGAAATAAGGTCCTTATATTACTAATGCTAAAACACTGTTTTATCATTTGTAACATGAGTATAAAAAAACATTTGTTGAAAAAGATATACACTCAATGGCCACTTTATTAGGTACACCTGTTCAATTGCTTGATAACACAAATTGCTAATCAGCCAATCACATGGCAGCAACTCAATGCATTTAGGCATCTAGACGTGGCAAAGATGACTTGCTGAAGTTCAAACTGAGCATCAGAATGGGGAAGAAAGGGGATTTAAGTGACTTTGAACGTGGCATGGTTGTTGGTGCCAGACGGGCTGGTCTGAGTATTTTAAAAACTGCTGATCTACTGGGATTTTCATACACAACCATCTCTCGGGTTTACAGAGAATGGTCTGAAAAAGAGAAAATATCCAGTGAGCTGCAGTTGTGTGGACCAAAAATGCCTTGTTGATGTCAAAGGTCAGAGGAGAATGGGCAGACTGGTTCGAGATGATGGAAAGACAACAGTAACTCAAATAACCACTCGTAACAACCAAGGTATGCAGAATACCATCTCTGAACGCTCAACATGTCGAACCTTGAAGCAGATGTGCTACAGCAACGAAAATTGGACAATAGAAGATTGGAAAAATGTTGCCTGGTCTGAGGAGTCTTGATTTCATCTGTGACATTCAGATGGTTGGGTCAGAATTTGGTGTAAACAACATGAAAGCATGGATCCATCCTACCTACGGTTCAGGCTGGTGGTGGTAGTGTAATGGTGTGGAGGATATTTTCTTGGCACACTTTGGGCCCGTGATGCCATCATGCCAATATGGACCAAAATCTCTGAGGAATATTTCCAACACCTTGTTGAATCTATGCAATGAAGAATTAAGGCAGTTCTGAAGGCAAAAGGGGTCCAACCCGGTACTAGCAAGGTGTATATAATACAGTGGCCGGTGAGTGTAGGTAACCATTCCATTACTATTTGGTGGTTGTCAAAAACATTACCCATTAACTAGGACATTATTCTATTTAAATACTAATTTAAACAGGTTCTTTAAATTAGTGTAATTTTACGCAACCTATGTATACTTAAACTTCCAAAATACATATATTTTCTCAGCTAAAAATTCTAGAGAATGAAAAAGGTTTTTGTGGATTATGAAACATGTTATAATTATAGCACCCCTTTGGCTTTCATAAGATATAAGGATCTGTGCTGCTGAACTGAGCAATCAATTAAAATGGTCTGATATAAATACAGACAGCGCCAAGGATCATAATTGTGAGAGCCACAAGGAATCTTTATTGATTAGTGAAAGCCAGTCATAGAAAACTTCCAGAACTTATGGAAGAAGCTATCTATCTTTGGGTCATGATGACCTAGGGGTTGGAGTAGATCACAAAAGTCACAATAACTATCATACTTCAGGCATTTGTTTTTGTCTAGGGAAAGTCCATTGTAAATCTCCTAGTACAATCACAACGATATGCTTAGTCAAGTCCTTGTTATTCTTCTCACGATTGCAATATTCTAAATTATCTGTAAATATATTTATATACTTAAATAACATAATACTTACCTTGCTGGTAAAAAACAGTACTAGTAAAAAACAGTATATGCAGTCTATTTCATCAGCACATGATCCGTCTTGCTATTAGTAAGAGCTTATATTACACTGTATAATATTTACCCGCTCTTATTATAATATATACATTGCCTTGATTAAAATCCCTGTGATAAGATAAAGGAACAAAGTCTACAGATGTCACAATAACAGTGTACCAGGTCCCAATATTAATATATCCTAATCACTTAGATCTTTATTTCTAAATCATTATTTCAATATTAAAAATTTCATTCTCTATAGAAATGTAATTCTCTTTTTTTATGATTTTCTTTTTTTTCTTGCAAAGTTTTGTTATTCATTAGAAAGAATGAATTTATCATTGTGGACTTTGTTGCAGCCAATTTGTCTCTCCTCCTGTACGTTCTCGAATTGCACCCAAACATTTTCTCTGACCTCATTTGTCTTCCTCTTGCTCCCATAATATGTTGATGTTTATGTGTATTATCTAATGTTTTGTTCATGACAAGCAGCTGTTAAAGTATACTACATTCATATTGCATAACATTCATACTGTGACAATTTACCAGCCCTTTTTGAATCCATTCATAGTCTACCATCATGTATTAGCTGCAATGCTAGTGTAGAGCCAACATACTTGTTTGATAAAAAAAAAACCTTTTTAGAACCCATAATAAACTTTACATTTATTTTGCAAATCTAGCTAAGATCGCTCACAGTTTTTCACAGCCCTAACGATTGGTCCCTTTAAGTTGCAGTACATTAATCTTTTTTGCCCTGTTTGTTAAATAAACCTAATATATTTTCTAAATGTTTGCAATTACAGGACACAGTGTAGTAGTTTGAAATCATGCTCAAACTTATATGCACTTGTAAATATGACAAACTTACAGTTCATTGTAAAATCATAACATGATTTAAAAAAAGCCTTTTGAGAATTATACTATCAAGCTTCACTAAGAAAAAAAAATGAAAAACACAACGTTGAGATATTGCTATTTTGTTAGCTGCGATATCGAATGATTACAATTTTTTTAAAGATTTTCCTGATCATTTCATTTCCAAGTAATTTTCTTATCCCAGTGGATCTCTTGTTTTTTCTAATTCCACCTTCCGTGCTCAGATGTTGATTGATTGCCCTTAGTTCATACCAGGCAATACATGTTTAAATAAGGTCATAGAGTGCAGTCTATTATCCTCTTATTCACCTGATCCGTCTTTAAATATGCTGGATTTCTGAAGGCAAGATCAATCTTCTGGTCATTAATATGACTGTTTAGTACAGTCTGTTCAATTGCCAGAAGTCCTTAAACTTCTGAAGCAAAACCTATCTAGAAATATATAGAAATGTTTGTATATACAGAGAATAGATGCTGAAAGCAATAACCTAGAGATCATACTGTGATTTTTCAAACATTAAAAAATGTAATGTGCTATGATTATCACCCACCATTAACTACTAAAATTGCATACATGTAAACTAGCATAGACAATTCATTTTTGTGGTTTGCTTTGAACATATAGTAAGACCAGTGATTGCACAGGCATACTGTCTTGGGAGGCTCTTCCACTTAACACCATGTATTCAGACAAACAATGCAGGTTTGTGCCTATTATTTAAAGGCTAAGTTTGCCTTTGGGACCATATTTCATGATACACCCATATTGTGACATGAAACATTGTCACATTGCTAACCTCCGACCACCCTCCTGCCACCCAACTTTCCTGAATTTGCAGGGTTCACCTTCCTGCGGGCTGCTGATCTTTGTTTGGCTTCTCCCATTATGCTTTTGACAGCATCTGTGAATGGAGAAACTACAAGTCCCATCAGCCACCATAGCAGAGGGACTTCTACATGGAATACAAGTGCAGTTATGTCACCCCCATTGTAGTCCATTCAATAGCCAGATCATTAGACCCACAATCTACTGATCATGGTTGCAATACTTTACTTGATCCAATTCAAGAAAACAATAAATGCACATTTATATATATACACTTTTTTTTAAAGTGGACTTTACCTTTATATTGTTACATGGTGAAAACTACACAAATGGGTAAACCTTTGATTGCAAGGTGTCATTTGTGGAGATGAATGCATATTTAAAGAAGAACTCCATGAATCGACAAAGTTAACCCTAGCAGTGGGGCTACCCCCACACTGCAAAGTGTAACTGATCATTTTTCTCTAGGGGCCAAAATACAGAAGATATGCTTACCTGATCCTCGGTCCTGCAGCGCTCAGCACTCACCTCTCTCCCCTCCACATGCCCCACACATGCCTCCCAATTTTTTCACCTTAACAGCCTTTGTAAATATTACAGGCCTAGTGGTTTACCAATCTAAATCTAGTGCTATAAATATTTCCCCGAATAGCAGCACAGTAGAGCTGTACTTGTAAATTGGTATTAAACTTCAACGTCAAATATCTTTGGTTTGGGAACATCAACACAATCAACATGATGCTTCTTCCCAAATGTTTATATTTCTTCAGAGTTCTCCCTATCTACGTCCCAGATCACATACTAAGTTTGAATAACATAGAAAACACTGGCAGGCTTATTCACAAAAGGGTGAAGGGTTTGGAGAAGGCAGGAGAAGTGAACAATCGAGGACAACATAGCTAAACTAGAATAATAATCCAATTCAGCTCACTTTCCAGCAGGGGCTGACTGGCAACTTTTAGCCCAGGGGGCAAGTACAACCCAGAGGCCCATGGTGCCGCAACTTGGCCCCCCTCCCGCTCTCCCTCTTCACTGCCTTCTCCCCACCCCTGTCTGCCACTTTTGCCATCCATGTAACAGTAGTGTGAATGTATCTATCGGTTTAGGAAATTTAAAGCACACTGGTAGTGGAGGGATGCCACGTCGGGGCTGTGCACGTGCATGGCTGCTGCGACCCTGGTAGTTCTGCCACTAACTCAGAAATACATTGTACAGCATTGCAGAATGGCATTGGCTATAGAGAACTACAATTCCCAGCAATACATTACACAACAATGCAGAATACCATCAGCTATAGCGGACTATAAATCCCAGCAATAATGACTACCAACAGCTATAGAGAACTACAATTCCCAGCAATACCATTATACAGCAATGCAGAACAGCATCAGCTATAGAGGACTACAAATCCCAGCAATAGTACATTATAGCTGGTGGTATTCTGCATTGCGCTGTATAATGTATTGCTGGGTTTTGTAGTCCTCTATAGCTGGTGGAATTGTGCATTGCGCTGTATAATGCATTATTGCTGGGTTTTGTAGTCCTCTATAGCTGATGGTATATTGCTCTGTATAATATACAGTACAGTGCAATGTACCATCAGCTATAGAGGACTACAAATCCCACTATCCCAGCAATACATTATAGAGCACCATGTGTGGGAAAGTGCAGGCTTACCTGAGCAGTCTTCCAGCAACTTGCTTCTGAGATCGGGACTGTTTGTCAGCGGCTGTCATCCTTTCACGCCTGCTCCTCCTTACTTCTTCTTCTCCCCGCGACCCTGTGCCGATTGTGGATGTGGGGATACGCGTGAGGCGGGGAGGAGGTGCGACATGTGGAGCGTGGATGCCGGCGGGCAGGTCTGGCAGCAGCAAGCATGAGGCGGGAGGAGGTGCGGCGTGTGGAGTGTGGATGCAGGCTGGTGGGTCTAGCAGCGGCAAGGGTGAGGAAGACCGTCCCCTGACAAATTATGTCCCAGGGAACATAAAATAAGGCAATTTTTTTCTTTTTAATACTCACCTGATCCCTGGATCCGCCGACAAGCACAGCCTCCCGTCTCCCACGCTGTTAGAAGCTGCATACAGTGTGTGCTGGTTACTACTTAAACCGGCGCGCTGTGTGCAGCTTCTGAAAAGATACGCTATTAGCGTAGCAGGGAAGTCAGCTGCGCATTTTGCATTGCTCCCGCTACGCTAAAAGCGTATCTTCTCAGAAGCTGCACACAGCGCGCCGGTTTAAGTAGTAACCAGCACACACTGTATGCAGCTTCTAACAGCGTGGGAGACGGGAGGCCGCACTTTTGGTGGATGCAGGGATCAGGTGAATATTAAAAAAAAGGTTTATTTTATGTACCCAGGGATAAAATGTCCCCAGATATTATTTTGTAAAAACTATGTTGCCTTACCTTGGCCTGGTGGTCAGTGGGGGGCTCCATGGACCCTGTTTGTGGGGGGGGGTCTGCAGTGGCTCCCTCCACCTCCACACTCTTCACCCTTTTGTGAATAGCCCTGTTCATTTTATGTAGGGTTGGACCCGATTGATGATAACTAAAACAATCCCATTCTATATAAACAAAGGGCTAACAAATGGGGACTTTTAAGATGTCATTATCTAGAAATATTCAATAAGTAAATATAAAACATCAATATTTATTGAACAATATTCCAGCAAGGTTGTTATCTGAACCAATGTAAGTTGCGATGCATGATATTGCACCGTCCATATATACATCAACATACCTTCTTGTATATGCACTTTATATCATAGGGTACAGTTTACTATAACTTCAACAAGTCCATTGATAAGGAAAATTCCCCACAACTATGGAGACAATATCCTGCAGGTGAGGGTTGTAAAACTTAATGTGTTTTGTGGAACTCTGTCCACTGTACTACAAACAAATGCAACAAGACCAATCCAAGAAGGAACATATGGAAGCGCCACACCCCCAGCACTGCCAAACAAACAGATCCAACATCTCACCCGGGGGACTGCAAGGCATATACGGGGAATCTGCCACATAGAATCTGAATAGTTACAATGTCCTCAGTGTATATCCTCGCTAGGCAGGAGGCATGCCTGCAGGCGCAGGCCTGTGGCTCCATTTCAAAGCGTGAAACTCAGTTTGCTCTGAGATCTGCTTTAATTGCTTATCTCCTGCTTTTTTTTGTGACACCATAATGCTTGCTGCTATGCAAGGGAGATCTCCTCTGTGAAGTCATCAGCAGACCCAGTGGTATATTAATCTGCCTGACGTAAAAAACAAAAATAAAAAAAATAGTTGTTTCCTCCCTTTAACACCCTTAAGCCCCAGATCATTTTTGGAGATGTATTGGTTCGGCATTATATATGTTTTAGCTTTTGTAGGCTACCCTATAAAATTACTACTACTACTTTATTATACATATTTGTTTTTCTGGGCAGATCTCTAATTTGGCAGAAGAATTGCACAAATCATAAGGTTTGATTAGGAAGAAACAGGAAAAAAATGTATTGTCTATAATTTTTCTTACATAACTTTTAAATAATTGGCACATTCCAAGATATTTATCCCAAAATACACCTGTTTGGATTACGTGGATTAGAAATTTTTGTGTAATGTAGTGGAATGGTAATGCTCAAATGGAAAGTTTGCATCTTAATCTTGAAGAGCTTTTTTTCTCCTTTCCTTGGAAAGCAGACAGGAAAAATGGTTTTGCTTAAATTGTTAGCGTAACCAAACATGAATCAAATAAAGATAGATTTGTATGGCCACACATTAGCACAACAGTGACAGTTTCACTGGTTTCGAATCACAAAAATACTGAGTGATGTTGCAATCGCTTGCATGAGCATTTGATGCTCACACAGCAAACACTACTTTTATTTAGAGTATTCAACATAATTGTGGTCCCTAGAAATTATTGTGAAAGAGTGAAAGAACATTTTTTTTCTTTTTGATCTATAGATATATTTTTATTTTCTTAACTTGTATGTTACACTTTTCTTTTTTCATAGGAGTATGAAACATGTCATGGGGGCCATTATTTAACTTCCATGCACCTGTGCTGCAATACTGTGTTGCATTGTACTGCTGCAAAGCGCTCTAAATAAGCACTTGGCAACATCATCACTAGCACAGGAGTTTAACAGTCCACTGACAGCCAGTGTTCCAGCACTGAGTGGCACAGGGACCCATAGGAGAATGGAGACTGAATGGCGCTGGTACAAATAACCAAAAATAATTTGATAAATAGCAGAATTTGCATTGAGCAATTTGTATGTGTGTTGTCATGTACAGCATGTAATTCATTTAATTAGACAAATGCCACATGTATTCTTCATTTAGAAATACACAGACTAATTACAGAATTGTTTAGTATATACTATTTTTATTAGGGCTTGTTTTTATTATAACATATTGTACATATTAAACATGAAAAAAAATTACTAGTTAAAAACTGAAAACAAAGGAAATGAATTAACTACAAGCTGAATGAGGGTATAACTACTAACATTTCAAGATAAAAATGTAAAGATGATTAATATATAGGAGCTTACATGTTATAATATTGTATAGAAAAAACTACATTTTAAATGTATGAATACATTTATATTAGTATTATTAGTTGTAATAGTAACTCAACAATAGTAAATGCTTTAGACACACAGTGCTCTTGTGTAAAGTAAAATAAAAAAGTAAAATGTGTTAAATGAACAGATAACCTTTGGCTAATCAATACTCAATGTGAAAGGTTAAGAATCAGCCTGGGGAAAGGAGTGTAAGTTTAATAGGGGTGACCTGTCCAGTCTTAAGATGAAAAGTACAGCCATGGATTCCTCCAATGAGAACACCCTAAGGGACAATAAGCAATATGTTTTTTTTAGGTGCTTAAGTTTGTATGAATAGAATAAACTGTTTTTTTAACCTCAGAGGAAGAATTTCTCCTTTATTAAATAACCTTTATATTTTGTCATTGATCTCTTTTTTTCCACCAGCACATTTAAAATTTAGGATCTGAAACATTTGCTTGTGACACAAGCAATTTGAAATAATCTGGAAAATATGAGTTTGCATTATTGACTTGGTATCATTTTCTGGGTTATTGTCCTAAGAAATTACACATAATCAAGGCATAAATGTTTAATAAATATGTTTAAAATGTTTCTCTGGTACAGTGTATTTTTATGGACAGTGATTTGAATGAGAGTTGCATAGATGCATCAATCTCGCTATATACCAGTTGCCCTGGATGCATGCTTAGTCAAAAACGCTTACAGAATCGTATGTATATTTACCTTATATACTGATTTTACCTTACCACACACACACACACACAGTACCCTCCCCAGCCACCTCACCGCTCCCCTCACAATGCATCTGTCCTAAACCACCTCACACTCTGCCCACAGCAAATCCCTCCTCGCCCACTTCACACCCTGCTCACAGCACATATGTGCAAACCCGAAGCACATTCCTATTCAACCCCAGTTAGAGCACATCCCTTCCTGCTCACCACACACCCTGCTCATAGCATATAACTCCTCACCCAACTCATCCCCTTCTTTCCTACACTCAAAGTTCATACCTCTTTGGCCTCCTCACCATGATCACAGTGCCTGGCCCCTTTTTTACAATGTATCTCACCCTGGCCACCTCACCCCGTGCCTTATTCACAGCTCACCCCTCCCTCCTCATACACAATTCTGTACATCCCTAGCCACCTCAAAACAGCCCCTGCTCACACTGCATCCCTCCCAGCTATCTCATCCCTCATTCGCAGAACATACCTCACAAGTTACTTGACCTCTCTGTTTAAAGAGCATGCCTTTCCCTCCACCTTACTCCCCCACAGTCACAGTGCGTACCTCCCTGACCACCTTACAGAGTTTTCATTCCTGCCTACCTCACCCTACATTTTACAATACAAACTTCTTGCCTCCCCCTTATGCCAATTACAGACCATCTTTTCTTGTCACCTTACCTTCCTGCTCACAGCACATCTCTCCCAACCCACCTCACACCCTGCTCATGACGTATCCCACCTCACACCCTGCTCATGACGTATCCCACCTCACACCCTGCTCACAGCACATCCCACCTCACAAACCAGTCACAGCTCATCCCTCCCCAGTCCCCTTAGCCCTAGGTCACAGAACATACCTTCCTAATAACCTCTTTCCCTGTGCACAGAACATTTTTTCTCTGGCCACCTCATCACTTACATTATATTGCTTCTAGAATGCACCAGTAACTTCCTTCAAACCGTTTCTGCTTTAGCTTCTTAACCACCTCTTAAAAAATCCATCAGTGCAAATAGTTCCACTGCTCCTCAAGTGTTATGATCATCAACTTCACTTTACAAATATACCCATTCTGCAATGGGCACACTTTTGCACATATATATGGATTTTTAACAACCATTACAACCCTGTATTTTTCAAGCCCAGCAACAATGAAACAGACTCATGTATCTCCAAAAGACCCAACACCCAGACAAAAGCAAAGTAATATTAAATCCTATGTAGTAAAAAATATCCGTGCATTAGCAAGACAAATGCATGTTGACTCCAACACAGGATGAACCTTGCAGGTCAACACTTTGCAGGTCAAGCAGTTTCCCTTCACCTTTAAGTGTATGTAAAAGCAATTTCTTTTAGTTTGGGATAGAGTGGGGAATAATCAGATCCCCTGTCAGGTTTTTATTTCTGTGTCTCAACTGGGGAAATCTATCTCCGCTATTTTGTTCTGGTAATAATTGTCATATCTTCAACAATTGAGACAGAACGTGATGGGAAATCCAACATTTTGGAGTTCTCACCAGAGCAAGAAGTGAGGAAAAATCCTCCAGCTGGTTCTTTGTTTTGTTCATGTATTTAAATAATAATCAACACTATGGAAAAAAATGGCAAAAACTGAAACCAGAAATTACCACCATAGCTAAGCGTACTTATTAATACAGATATTCAAATAGATTGTGTGCCCCCACACCGCTCTGCTGCACTGTGATAGGCGGCCGAGCGGTGTGGGAGGAAAGACACCGGCCGCTCACAGCGCTCGTTTCAGTTTTTGCCATTTTGTGTGATTGTGTGATTCAGTAAATCTCTATTCTGTGATATCCTCTGAGTGAGAAATGATGAAGAAGTAAGCAAAAACAATATATAAGAATTTGGCAGGTGTATTAAGCTAATATCTGCCAGTATGTGCTCTATAAACAATGAACAAAATAATGGATGAAAGGCCCTTACAATCTCTCCAGTAGACTTGCGATAAAATGTGAGAAATCCTGTTTCCAAATATGAATTGCATGGATACATTGGTAATGACAACATCATATAATGCCTGATGAACTTGCAAAGCTGCAAATCTGTGATTATTGAGAAGTATGTCCATAGAAGAATCTGCCAATAAGTAGAAAAAGCATCCCACTGTCATTGCAGACTTGTTTGCAAACTCAGTTGATTTCATTGACAAATATCCATAAAGAGGTCTGGTAGCTGCAAAAAGCACTTTTCACTAAAGGCGCAAGCACGCTCATTTCAATATCCACACCTTTACTCCACTTTCCACTATTGATGCAGACATATTTGCAAGTTTAATTTTAGTGCATATAAAAAATTACAGCATCCAGCAGTTCTCACTGAATTTTCTTACAACTGATGTAAAACACATATCCAGGTATTCCAAGTATTGTGAACAGATCCATTACTAGTGATAACATTATACAATTTTCACTGGGCTTGCAAACTTACAACTGTGTGTGCATTGGTATACATCTATAGAGAGATCTGCTGGTTAAAAGAAGCATTTTTCAAACCAGATCCAAGCACTATTATGTCAATGTCTACACCTTCACTAAATATTACGCTGCAATGGTCCTCCAATAATAATTAACTTGACCTAATGGCAGGAAACTAAATTCTAAATGAAAAAATAGCGTACAAGTCCATTGTTAGCAGCAGTGTCACACTAGTATTCAGTAAGATATGAAAGTTCTCATACGCATATGCAAAGAGAAGTACACAAATGTTCAACGTTGTTATAATCATCCAAATGAAGCTTCAGGTTGTCATGCAGTCAGACTGAGGAACAATGGGAATAACAAGTGAAAACCTGACTGGTTTCGCTGATCCCACACATCTGTGTCAGAGGTAAGGCTGTAAACAAACCCATGCACGTGGGCCCTTGATGGTTTAGATTATTATTTTTTGTTTATGTGTTTGCTTGTTGAGTCTATTTAAACACATTTTTGGGGGATTTATATATTTTTTATATAATATTTTTATTATTTATATTAATTTGTTTTTATAATACAAATAATAGTTTCTAAAATATAATTTGCTGTTTAATTTTTGTTAGTTTTTATTATTATATGCTGGAGAAATTCTAAATACCTGGATTCCTAAATTGTGTAATTCTTGACATATGAGGCAGTTATTATTACATGCAATATTTACAACTGATAAATCAGCAATTTACCCTCAGTTTTAACACCTGATCGTACTGGTCAGCACACTTAGATCTGGCATATGTAAACTGTATATTATGAATATCATACTGTCTGAACCTTTCCTTTTTTAATACTATTCAATTGGTTAGGACTACCAGGAAGTGATTGTCTATTGAGAGTGGATGCATTGTGTGTGAACTATATTACCTAAATGTAGCGACCCTGTCTTCTGCAGTTGTGTCACTATTAAATTTAGTGTTGTTGCTGGACTGTAGTCAGTCTGGACATCTATTTTTCTGTGTTCTGCAGGTTTTCCTATGCCTGGTTGATTGACTGATTCCCCCTGTTGCTGCGATGGGGCTTCAGAATACAGTGTGGGAGGGTCAACTGCAAGGTTAGGAATATGTGTCTGACTCCACCAATCCACGAGCAGGCTGTCTCAGAGGTATGGCTCGGAAGATGATAAATATTTATGAGCACCTTTTCCAGAACTCTCTCTCTCCCTTGGTACTTCTCCCTGTGAGGAGGTTTGAGTGACAGTTTGATGGCAAGGCCTGGGCCTCAGCATGTGCCATGCGCTGGGAGCTCTAAGGCCTAAGCTATGGCTGGAATGTATACTTTAAGGAAGCTGAATTGGAGATAGGATCATCTTGCTGAAGAGTTTCATAGAGGAGCGAGAGGATTTGCCATCTGGGCATTGTAAGAAGGATTCATCATCCATAGATCCAGTGACCATACAGAGTGAACAGAAGCCAGTTGGCACACTGCAAGGACTGTGGTTGTTCTTATAGATTTGCCTGGCTGACCTCTGCTTATCAGAATCTATTATTTTTTTTGGTCGCTCTTATAGGACCTGAAGTTGTTGCTATTATTGTTACTGATGATTTGTCCTCATTTTTGTGCTTTTGGGTGTCCTGCAGACCTATACCCTCTCTCCAGAGTTCTCTACCAATAAATCATAAAAAGACCCTAGAGACTCGAGCCTGATCATTACAGAAGTGTCTGTGCTGCTGGAGCTTGAAACATGTTTACATGTTACAAGTTTATCTGTGATACCATTCTATTTTTTTATACCTGAACTCCTTGATTGGTGGTTCCTAGCATCATTAACATATAGAATGGGGTCAGTGGCGTAACAACCGGGGGTGCAGCAGGGGCGCGTGCCCCGGGCGAAAAGTGGAGGGGGGGCGCCGGCCGAAAATGGCACTTTCGGCTAAATGCCGAAAGTGACATTTTCCTGCCGTTTTGTCGG
>NW_017307989.1:161086-213948 GCF_000935625.1 Nanorana parkeri
GAAAAAAATTCTGCCCCGGGCGCCCAGAACTCTGGTTACGCCACTGAATGGGGTACATTTCATACACATTTTTTCTGCAGTTTTACTCGATCAAAGTTGCTTCCCTCCCAAATTGTATAACTGTCTTTAAAGCAGAGCTCTGGGAACAATTTATATTAACCTTTGCAGTTGGCCTACCCCAACACTGCAAAGGTTAACTGCTCGTTTTGGTCTAGGGAGGAAAATAAGAAAGCCATACTCACCTGATCCTTGGAGGTGGCCAGCTGTGACAGCAGTGGAATGTTCATCAGCGCCCTCACGTCCTATACACTGATGTTCTACGGGACCTTAGACCGCTGCATCTTACTAGCAACCAGCATCTTTTAAGAGAGTGATATAGAGTGCAAAAAACACTTTAAAACAATAACCACACATTACCGGGACCTCCTCCCATTACTGTATACCCAATTATACCAAAATGTTAAATATATAGACTTCAGGTATGTGCTTGGTATAAATTGGCTAGTGCAGTGTAGGGTTGGGCTCGATGTTGGAGCCGAATGTGAGTTCGACTCAAACATCGACAGTTCGTGTGTTCGGCGAACACACAAACTGTCAGGGTGTTCGGCTGGCTATTCGCCAGCCGCGCACCCCGCACAAGGCACTGTGCTTTGTGAACCCTGATTGGCTAAAGCCTTGCACCTGACCAACGCTGGACGTCATGATTGATGTTGGATTACATCGGTGGATCAATTTTTTTTTAAAATAAAAGACTTGTCAAAAACATGTCTTTTGTTTTTTTTTCCCAATAAAGAATTTTTTCCCCCCAATTTTATTTAACCCTTTAGTGAATAGGTAGGGGTACAAGTACTGGTACAAGTACAAGTACTCATTCACAAGGGGAGGCGGCATCTGGGTGCCCCTTATTAAAGGGGTACCCTGATGTGAATAAGCCCCATGCCCGCACCACCACAACCAGGGCTTGTGGGGAAGAGGCCCTTGTCCCCATCAGCACGGGGACAAGGTGCTTTTCCAGGGGCGACCCTGGAAAAGCACCCTCCAAGTGCCGAGGGCATTTGGCTTGGTGTGGGAGGGGACGCTCGCTTGTTCCCCCCCCTTTCCGGCCCTGGCCGGGTCTGGTATGGAATTTTAGGGTGTCTGGCATTGCCTGTACCCCACCTCGGCGGAGCGTGACCCTATCATATTGTGGGACAGCCAATGAGAGGCACTGTAGTGTATGTACAGTACAGCAACCAAGGAGGCTGGTCCTGGCTGAGGCGAGTGTCTGGCAGTCATGGGGGCCGAACAGCAGTGAGCGAATAGCTGAATTCTGCTGAGTTGATGGCGGTGTGGACATAGCTGGACGTCATGACTGACTTTGGATTTCCTTGTTGCATCATTTTTTTTCATTGTTTTTTTTTATAAAGGAATATTCAAAAACTTTTGTTGTGTGTTTTTTTCTCAATTAAAGTATTTTTTCTAAAAGTGTGGTCTCTTTATTTACATTTTGATTTAACCCTTTAGTGAATGAGTAAGGGTATAAGTACCCCTTAATCATTCACAAGGGGGGTAGCATCTGGGTGCCCCCTTTATGAAAGGGGGTACCCTAATGCAAATAAGCCCTTCTTCCCGCAGACCCCCACAACCACCAGGTCAGGGTTGTGGGGAAGAGGCCCTTGTCCCCATCGGCATTAGGACTTAGGTCTTTTCCAGGGGGACACCAAGGGCATGTATGCAGGGAGGAGGGGCCTGGATTAAGGGTCTGGTTTGTAATTTTAGGGATGACCCCACATGTTTTTTTTCTACTTAACTCAGGCGGTCCCTCCTAACATTCCTACCAGACCTAAAGCGTCTGGTTTAAATTGGGAGGGGGCCCCCGTGTCGTTTTTTACTATTTGTTTACATTATTACAGGGAGAACATTCTGCTTTGGCAGACTGTTCTCCCTGCTTCGGCTGTATGTTCTGCTCAGCCGAGCCGAAAGCATAAGCTGCCTTCAGCTGCTGTATGGGCTATTCACTGAACTGAAGGGCTCTGGCGGCCGAAGTGAGCCGAAAGATTAGCCAAAGCTTCGGCTTAATCCTTCAGTTTAATAGTGAATCACCCCCTGAAACGTAAAAAAAGATGGAATGGACAGAGATTGGTCCTTAAATTGATTTTGGGGTATACAAATCTGTGCACATGGGTAACATAAGAAAATGAACTACTAGCAGCTTTGCCAAAGTGAATAAACAAAAATTTGTATAATGTATTAGAAAAGTGCACTATGCTCAGTAACATAGTAAACATAGTAATCTCTACCGTATTACCCATGGGAACAAATTCATCCTCAGTCAGGGCTATGTAACATACAACATAAAATATAAAGTGCAGTGATCAGGACTATGTAATGCATAATATAGGACAGGGCTCAAATTTCCACTCGCCTGCTCGCATTTGGTGAGTAAAAATAAAGTGAGGGCGAGTGGAAATTTGGGTGTCCAAGTACCGGTCCGCTGGCCAACTCCGGCCAGCAAACCGGTACTATGTGACCCGCAGGCAGCTATAATATTTAATGTGTGTGGGGGGGCTAATAAGGGGGAGTGTATTATTTTATGTGTGTGGGGGGGTTAATAAGGGGGTAGTGTATTATTTTTTGTGTGCGGGGGAATTTTATTATTATATTTGTGCGAGGGGGGGGGTTGGTGTAACGTTGAGCAGTGTATTATTGTGTTTTAAGCTGCCCCTACACCTTACAACCATCGCACGACTTTCGTTATGTGATGGTTGTAAGGTCATTAAAATCTCGTACGATCTGCCCATCTTGGACAGGCAGATCGTACTTGCGCACATCCTCCCGTGCGGCATTCGTCTTCCGACCATGCCACCAACCCGCCAGAGATTGTACGATTTTCGTCAGGTTTTCCAGTGTGCTTGGAAGACGAAAGTCGTGCAACCTTACAGTAGAAGCGCTCGCACGCTGTCCATACACTTGCCGATTATCGTACGATCGCAGGATCACCCGAGATTATCGTACAATAATCGGCAGGTGTATGGGCACCTTTAGTGTATGTGTATATTAGGCACCATTGATACCTAGAGTATATTTCAGGTGTGATTAGAGATTCCTGTGTCAGGAACTTGCGTTTTCCTGCAGCAGGAATCCCTAATCTGCCGTTTACAAGCGGCAACTATCATAAGATAAGAATTATCATAAGATTATTTAAGAGGGTGTGTTTAGGGGCGTAGTTAAGGTCGAGCCAGGGTACAGGTTAGGTGGGGCAACTGGTGGCTAGTAACTCTTAAGGCCTGGCTAGTAGCTCAGGACTTGAAATTTTGAGCCCTGATATAGGATATAGAGTTCAGCAGTCATAACTATGTAATGTGCAGCATGATGTATTAGTTTAGCAGTCAGAAAGCAAGGGTCAGGACTAGGGATGCACTTCGGGTTTGGGTCAACCATGAATCTCACCCCTTTTATTTAGTGTTTTCACCTCGCACTGGTGGTTATTGTGGCCCTCTTATGCTGGTGCTTAGTGTAGTCTCCTTGTTTTTGTGTTTAGTGTTCTCCTTCGCAATGAAGGCCAGTGTGTTCCCTCTCACACTGGTGGTAAGTGTTGCCAAGTGCAAAGGTGGTCAGTGAAATTTGTCTTCCCTTGGTGGTCAGTGGGAGCTGAATTGTTAGCATAACTTAGAGAAGCTACAGAAATCACACACTGCTTACTCCCAACTTTCTGGTCTCCTTCAGAGATAAGTTCAGGTCCAGAATTATACAGGCAGTGTTGGACTGCCTCTATACAAAATAATGCTGGGCACACACACCTTACAACCATCACAAGACTTTTGTCTTGCGATGATTGTAAGGTAATTAAAAAAACGTACGATCTGCCTATCTTGGACAGGCAGATCGTACTTGCGATGATCACAAGCCCGCCCCGCTGAGGGGCGAGCTTCCGATGACCGCAATGCTGAACGGGCCGTGTGCGCTTGCGCACACCGGCCCGTGCGGCATTTATCTTACGGACATGCCACACACCCGCCGACAATTGTACGATTCTCAGCGGGTTTTCGAACATGGTCCTAAGATAAAAGTTGTGCGACTTTACAGTAGCAGAGGTCGCACGCCTTCCACACACCTTGCTATAATCGTGTGTGGATTGGATTGATTTTGAGAGTGACTTGCTCTGTTAGGTCTCATTATATTAGTGGCACCTGGGCAGGAGAACTGGCGCATGTGCCCCCGGTGCCTGGGTCTATTAAAACCTATGGGACTCAGTAAAATTAAGCTCTTCATATCATTAACATGTATTGGCCAGTAAACAGTAGACTAAAAATAAACGCAGGAAGGTAAATAAAAATAGTATTAAATAACATTTCATGCTTACATGCACTGTGAACTGGTTAGGGCTTCAAAGAACCCTTAGAAACTTTTAATCATAGTGGGACCACCGACTCACACAATAACGGAAAAGCTAGTGCAAAATAAGGCCTCTTGCTGGCACTCTCTTCTTGGCATTGAGAGGTTCCAGTACAGTGAGTATTGAGTATTAGTACAGTGCTTTGAGGCTTTCAGAGGGGAATATCCTTGTTTAAGGAACCACTTTTAAAGAGCCAAATGGCATGCATGTTGGTATGAGTGTGGCAAGCATCTGTATGTCTGCACTTTTAAAGAAGTACAGTGAATTTGCAAGTGAATATACTCTATGTTTAGATACACTATATATTTTACTATATACAGCTTAAACCATATAACGGCTCATAAAAACATGTAGAAATACACTTATCTTAAAAAAACAAAAATAGTAGCATAGGAAGTACATAAATCAAAAGAAAACCTTTTGGAGAGGTTAAAAGAGCTATCTCAGTATATGTATTATTACAGACTTTCAAAGCAAAACAAGGAATTCCACAGTTGATTAATGTACCAAAACAAGAAAGATAGTGTTGATATCTTTATTTAGCAGTATTGCATTTGTAAAAGTTTTCTGTGCAGCACATACAGGGTTGATTTACAGAGACTTTTCACTTAGGAAAGTAAATGTTTGTTTAGCTTGCTGAATAATCTAAAGCTATGCTAGCTTAAGTCATTTAATCGTGGGCATAAAAAAAAGAAGATTTTGAAGATTCCCTTGTACAAGATTAGGTATTCAAAGTGAACATAGCTTTTAGTTTTTAAGTGAGTAGTCTCTCAGGGTACATTCACATTTAGGTGCTTTGGTAACATGCAGTAAAAACTGTGTTACTGCAACACATGGTAATAGCCTTGGTCTGATGCCATGCATTAGTAGCCCATTCATTATGCTTATTATTTTGTGTATAATGCAGCCCATCTGTTACGAGCTTGGTAATGTACCTTGGCACAGAAATGTAGATGGCTTTGCATGTTGTTGTTAATATTTTGAATTTTATTTGATGAGCTAGTGGAAGCCAGTGGAGGGACTGACAGAGAGCGGTGCAGCCACTGAGCAGTTGATAAGGTAGATAAAACACGATGGATAATTGGATTTGATGAGGTCAGCACATCTGCATTGTATTCACTAAGCCAAGTCAATATTCTGCACACCTTTAGTAAAACAATACTACATTTGCAGGTTTCACCTGAAGATGGGCAGTCTTTGTTCTCTTGTTTTGGGGGAAAAAGTTGAATGCACATGACATCCTTGAAACTACATAGAAAAAAAAAGAGCAGTGCTCTTAATATAGACACTAAGCCAAAAAACATTATTATGGGTGACCATAGATGGACATACAGTATGTTTTTCTGAAAATTAAGTGAGAAAGAACATCTCTGCTTATACCTCACTGCACTGTCAGCTGTTTTTATGTGTCTCAATCCTGTGTAATAGCATGGGTTTCACTGTTAGGATCCAGAGCGCCTCCAGGTGGCACTGGAGCTAAGCCCTGCAGTTCCTGTGCTCACCTGCAGGTGTCTCCAGGCAGCCAGGAACTGTTAGGTACCAGACCACCACTGGGTGGTGCTGGAACCTGCAGCTCCAGTGCTCACCTGCGGGTGTCTCCCAGCTGCCAGCACTTAGCCATCACCTGGTGCTTCCTCGGAGGGTATTTAAACCCTCCCTGCAGTCAGGACGATGGCTCAGTATCCTGTTATCATTTCCTGTGAGACCTGTTACCTGTTTGCAGTCCTGAGCCCTGTTACCTGTTTGCACTCCCGAGCCCTGTCACCTGTTTGCAGTTTCGAGCCCTGTTACCTGTTGACAGTCCTGAGCCCTGTTACCTGTTTGCAGTCCTGAGTCCTGTTACCTGTTTGCAGTCCTGAGCCCACGGAGGGTATTTAAACCCTCCCTGCAGTCAGGACGATGGCTCAGTATCCTGTTATCATTTCCTGTGAGACCTGTTACCTGTTTGCAGTCCTGAGCCCTGTTACCTGTTTGCACTCCCGAGCCCTGTCACCTGTTTGCAGTTTCGAGCCCTGTTACCTGTTGACAGTCCTGAGCCCTGTTACCTGTTTGCAGTCCTGAGTCCTGTTACCTGTTTGCAGTCCTGAGCCCTGTTACCTGTTAGCAGTCCTGAGTCCTATTACCTGTTTGCAGTCCTGATTCCTGCTTGTTGACATTACCTGCTTGTAGTCTTGTTGACATTACCCGCTTGTAGTCTTGTTGACATTACCCGCTTGTAGTCCTGTTGCTGTTACCTGTATATAGTTATTATTGCTCATGTTATAGGTGTCAGGGGTTATATTGCTTGCTTTTTGGGTGTTTCATTTGGGTTTGCTGGGTACAAATAAACTGTATATAGCACATTTTGCCTTGTCCGGTGTGGTCATACATATTTGGTCTTCCTGTGTGGCTACCTGTATACAGTGTGGGGACACCTGTGCCGGTACCCTTGACAATAACTTAACATTATCGTAAATTCTGGAAATTGTGAACTTTATTCTGAACACCATGAAACTCAATTGGGTGCAAACATTGAAAATCAATTATGGATATTATCAAGGCTAATAGGAAAGGAGTTGTCAAACAAGGAGCATGGGTCGCTGGGCACTGCCATGGGATCATGAGCCAATGCAAAAAAAAAATAGCATTTAGCAGGCTCTCCTTTTTTTACAGCTTCAAGGGCAATACAGTGAAAACATGAATCCTTCAAATTAAATGTTTGAAGATGCCTTTAAGATCTATACAGTGTTACAGAACAATGCAATTCTCATGGACAGCGTCAGCGACAATATATTCTGGTATTACATATATAGCATGTGTAATAGATTGTTTCACTCTAATATTATTGTTTGCCTTAAATACAGCAGCCTAATTTGATCCATTTCAAAGTGAAAAAAATATATATTTTTAGGTAGTTTGAACTCAACGTAGATTCAAACCAAAATAATCAGGTTCTTGTGAAATCTGATTTTTTTTTATCTTGCAGTAATAGGCCATTATTGAGCAACAGAATTAGCAGTGACAAGAGATCCAAAAGCTATTGGAAGGTTTACACTTCCCCCCAAAAAAATAAAGCTAAATAAAAATAAAAAATCTAAAAATTACAGTGCCAAATCTCACAGAAAATAGGTAGACATACAACACAGTTGCTGACAGTATGAAAGTTTGATTGGACTGCAATGTAAGAGGGAAAAACAAGGTACGTTTTATCAGGAACTAAAAATTAGAGCGTATTATATCAGAGACAACAGCCAGAAATAATATACAGACTTGCTGCACATCATGTAAGAGGATTTACCAGTGAGGGTCAAGGCAGGTTTCAGAGTGTATTATTTCTGAGACAAAGCATTGTACATACTACATGCACACTATGTCAGACTTCTTTCCAGGTTGCAATTTCAAAAGCATAGTCAGCATAGAAGCAGTTATAGTTGGCCGTATTTTAAAAAGAAAGCACAGCATGCAGCTTTACATCCTGAAAAATCACATTTAAGTGTAAATGTAACAAAAAAAAGGAAGACGTATCGCACAGACTACATTGCAGCAGTTGGAATAGAGAGCAATTTATAAACAATAATGTCGATTTTTACACTAAAAAAGTAATGTGCATTAGTTAAACAATTTCTCTTAGTCTTAATTTGCTAAACAACATCCCTCTGGCAGCTTTTGAGGACAAATACCAATAACATAGAAGGGACATTTTTTAAATATCTCTTGTAGGCCTCATTGGCTAAACTACATCCCTCATTTAGCTTTGAAGGACAAAAAACTATTTAAAGTTTACATTTTTCACAATACACTTAAAGGAATATAGCACACATTGCTTTGGCATTATGTAAAAAAAAAAGAAACTTGCAGACCTAATTTGCTAAAACACATATGTCAAGCAGCTTTTCAGTACAAAAAAAACAAAAATGTTTGTATATTTTTCAGTGTTGAAATGAAGGAATACTGTACAGACTGCATAGACAGTATTTAAACAATCTCTTGTGGGCCACATTTTGGCACCCCACATGCAATTTTATAGCCCACTACTGCCACCAAATAGCAACCACTATCCTGCACTTCCATGTCTGTGATCAAATATGGCTGGAATGCACAAAGTCACTGCTTGCTAGTTTCCTAGCTTTCATAGTGTCCCCCTTAAAACCCATACCAGACCCTCATCTAGGATAAGTCTGAGAGTGAATCTGTTATGGATTATTAGGGGGAACCCCACCCCATTTTTTGTTTTGTTTTATTTTTACTGGGGTCCACTCTTATAATTCATATCAGACCCCCATCTGAGATAAGGTTCCGATATAGATGTTTAAAGGAATCCCTGATCACTTTGTTTACAAACAAAATTAAAGGAGATCTATGAGTGATTTTCTCTCATCCTCATAGTTAGAGCCGACCCGTGATAAAGAAGCTGTCACAGGTCGGCTCTATCAATCGGGAAGTGAACAGAAACATGCACCGATCTGCTCACTTCTCGATCGTCTCCCTGCAGTGAGTGGCGACTGCCAGTCACCGCTCCCCACAGGGATTTCCCCCCCTTCCCTTTCCGATACTTCAGCATGTGCCCTGTAGAAGTGACTGGACCAGAGTGACATCACATTCTGGCTCCCGGAACATATACAGGGCACGCAAGGGAGCTGTACAAGCAATGCACATATGGATGGAGCTCCATCACAGCACAGCAGCCCACACTGGACCCCAGGCTGAGGATCCACTCCAGTTCTTGTAAGGTAGGGAGACTGGATGGATCTTAACAAAAAAGAAAAATATATATATATTTTGGAGTGTGTATGTGAGAATGTCTGTAAGTGTGTGAGATTGTGTCTGTGGTTGTGTGTGTCTGTCAGTGTTTTTGAGGGTTCATTCACACTAGTGCAGTGCGTTAATTGCACAGTCCCATGTGATTAATGCGCTGTACCACGCAATCACACCTACCGCGCGTTCTGGTGTGGAAGGTGCATTGCGCTGCCACTAATTTGAATGACACTCCAAACGCACCCACAATCCGATTGCCTACACCCGAACACCCGGTACTACAATGCCGTGCATGCCATTGCAGTGCGACTTGGGTTCCGACTTAATGACCAAGGACAAATGTGGGTCCTGAGGTTACACAGGTTGAGAACCACTGCTCTACATAGAGTCACTCACGCAGCTGGGTGGATCGCGACAGTAATGTCTGGATCCGTCCCAGCTGCGGTGCTCACAGCATATCGCGGGCAATAGCGATATACTGAGCTTTGGGTCATGGGAGGAGGTTAGTATATGTCCTCCCGTGACCCTAAAGAGAACTATGGGGAAAAACACTTACCCCATAGTTCTCTTTTAAGTCACTAAGCACTTTAAAATAAGTAATTTAAATTATTTTTTTCTTTTAATGTCAGTTTTGTTCTGGTATAGTATGCAGGCTCACTACTTCACGTCCATGTTTAAGGTATCCCCAAGCATGTATTTTTAAATGAATTGTGTGTTTTTAATATTTCCCTTTAAGCTTTTCTAAAAGAGCTGCTCCCTGCCGAATAATATTTTTTTTGCATTGGTATATGCCCTACCTGGCAGGGCCCTTTGTTTAACAACCTCTTGCCTTTTAACTGTGAAAACTGAGATAACTGATTTTAAAGATTTGCCTTCTGTTAACTTCTATAGGGTTTGCATTAAAGTTAATAATTTGCTAATTTATTTTATAAGTTTTCTGAGCCTCCAGCAACCCGAATGCATGCAGGTTTTCCCATCACTACAGGAGAGAATACAAGCAGCTTTTAATTTTAAAAAAATCAACAATAGAGCTGTGTGCTTTGGCTACAAGCACTGTTCGGCCTAGGATTTTCCAACATGTTCCTTCGGTAAAAGTTGACCTAACAATTGACTTCTGTTGAGGGAATAGGGTCTGTAGAGGGGATTGGGTCACCAATGGATCGAATTTCAGTAAATTCCTGGTGAATCGTCTGAAATTCGCTTCATGCGTGCTCAGCTTTAGATCAATGGAATGGCGAATCTTTAAAATAATTTTCAAGGATTGTGAAGCGAAGAGCATGAGAGGCTGGGCATTGCGAGTATGAGGGGCTGGGCATTGCAATGCAAAAAAAATGCTTAAAGTAAAACTTTTAACCCCTTAATGACCGAGGCCTTTTTTTTTTTTTGCACCCATGTTATAATCCACATTTTAGGCCTGAAAATTACTTGAAACCCCCAAACATTATATATTTTCTAAAAGCCAAGCCTGTAGAATAAAATGCAAATTTGTATGTTGCACGATATTAGTGCAATTAATTATTAAACCCAAACATTTAGTGAAAAATGCACTTAAGATATATTTAGTGCCCCAAAACATATTTATAAAATATAAAAGATGAGGTTACAATGATTAAATAGATACCCAACATGTCCAGGTAAAAAATTATTGCTCTCACTCTGGCATGCACGGTGATAACCTACATGTGTAGTGCTTACAAGCCCCACATGTGATAGAAGATTGGTGGTGACAGGTTCTCTTTAAGGTGATACTGGGTGTCCAAAAGAACCCTAGTGTCACCTTTACATTCTAAATAAGCTATTGAAGTGCAGATCACACTTCAATAGCTTATTGCTGGGCTTCAGGAGCCAAGCAATGACAACTATGGGACCGGAAGGGATGTACACTGCATCGCACCCAGTCCCATAGTGTGGGGAGGAGATCGGTGAACGGATCCGAGAAGCTAGTCCCTGGCCCGTACCCTACTTGTCAGCTGCAGCAAAATCAATGGCAATGGCTGCTCCCTGCCTGTTGTCCTCTCCCTCTATGCTCCTGAAGCTCTCTTCTTTAACATAAGATAATGAATTACTGTTCATCCTTCTGCAGCTACTAATTGCAAGTTACTAATGATGTATTGAAATAATTCAGCCTGCTCCTCCATGCCAGTATTCGGGGTAGCACAGTTGCCTGTATCAGCAACAACACTGCTGACCTAAAAACAAAATAACAGACACTAGAAAAATTATATAGAATTACAATTTACGTCCCTCTAACCAAATTATACCTAAAACACTAAACAGCAACCCTAAAACACTAAACCCCAAACACAAATTTTTAAAACACTAACCCCAAAATGAAATATTTTTATTGTAAAATGTAGTTGAGAAACATAGAAAAAAATCTAAAAATGTGAAGGAAAAGAAAAAAAAATTACACAACTGGAGGGGGCCCCGGCAGCTAATCAACAACAGAAGTTATTGACACAAAAATAAAGGAAGTCCTGAAAAGCAATGTTAGGTATTTTCATTGTGAATACAAAGAGTGGTACACAACAATATGGAGCTTATTTTTAAACCATAGGAAATTCTAATGTTCCTTTAGTGGTCATACACCCCTGCAAATTTTGTTTGCAAGGCAAAGAGCTGTGTGAATGGCTTATAAATCAGCCCCCAAGAAAACCCACCAATGCAATTTTCAAAACTTTTCAATACAGCACAGTGAATAAAGGGGGTACACTGCACACTATGTAGCCCCCATACTACAGTTTACTGTGATGGAGCACAATACAGCACTGCACATAGCACTGTATAGCTCTATATATAGCACTGTATAGCAGTAACTATCACCCCTACCCTGTCAGTTTTCCCCAGCTACTCGAACTGACAAAAAACTGTTGGGAACTCTGACTTTTATTATTATTATTATTATTACATAGTATTTAAATAGCCCCAACAGGAAGACATTACAATTAGAATACAATTCAAGACAAGATGGTAAGGAGGGCCCTGCCCCTGAGGGCTTACAATCTAAAAGAGGAGGGAGAAATGATACATGAGGAGGTAGCTGTGTGGGGATGAATTATTTGAGAATGTGAAGGTTCAGTGGTTAGGTCCAGGTGGGATAGGCTTCCTTGAAGAGATGAGTCTTTAGGGAACGCCTAAAGGCAGTCAAGGTGGGAGATAGACGGACAGGTTGGGGTAAAGAGTTCCAGAGGATGGGAGAGACTCTAGAGAAGTCCTGGAGGCGAGTATGGGAGGAGTGGACAAGGGAGCTGGAAAGCAGGAGGTCAATGGATGAGCGGAGGGGAAATTGAGTGGAAGCCGGGGAGTTAATGTTACTTTTACAGACTTTTACAGGACTGACACATTAGAAACCCCCTCATTATTGGCACTGCTATGCCAACTGACCACAGCTCATAAACCAGGAATTGCATGTTTAGTAAGTGGTTGCTATGGCAGCAAATGGTCACATTAGTTCGCCGTTTTTCCAAACTGTGAACAGCTACAATTTGGGGCAAACTAATGGTTGACCTCAAACCCAAAGCTCATCCCCATTGAGCAAGTAGTCAGACGGGATAATATATAGTCAGTTGCCTTCTTTCCTATTATGATTTGGCAAAGTAATGATGACTTTTCCCAATCATGGCTCACCTGTCAGATGCCGTACAACTGTCCCCCGCTAGCTCAGCCCAATTGTTTATATTTTGCCGGCATCTGTCAGAATGCCATTCTGCAGCGGGAGTTCGACGCGAGGGGGGCGGGCGTCGTTTTAAAACAAATATTATTTCTATTTATTTTTTCTTGTTTTGTTTTTTATTTCGGCGACTCGTCATCGTCGTGGACAACGCTGGACATTGTGATTGAACCTGGATTACGTCAGTGGATCCATTTTTCTTTCTTAATAAAAGACTTGTGAAAAACATGTCTTTTGGGGGTTTTTTCAATGAAATAATTTTTTCAAAAGTCTGGCCTCTTTTTTAAAACTTTAATTTAACCCTTGAGTGAATTGGTAGGGGTACAAGTACCCCTTACCCATTCACAAGGGGGGCCTCATCTGGGTGCCCCTTTATTAAAGGGGTACCTTTATGTGAATAAGCCCCCTGCCCACAGCCCCACAACCAACGCCCCAGGGCTTGTGGGGAAGAGGCCCTTGTCCCAATCGGCATGGGGACAAGGTGCTTTTCTAGGGGCGACCCTGGAAAAGCAACCCCCCAGTGCCCAGGGCACGTGGGCTGGTATGGCAGGGGGGGCGCTCGCTCGTTCCCCCCCCCCTTTCCTGCCCTGCCAGGCCTGTGCTTGGATCAAGGGTCTGGTATGGAATTTTTTTCCACGTTTTTTGGGGTGGGGTTCCTCATTAAAAAAAAAAATTAAATGGGGTCCCTCCTAAAATTCCTACCAGACCTTAAGGGTCTGGTATGACTTTTGGGGGGAACCCACGTTTAAAAAAAAAATGTGGTCCCCCTTAACATTCCAACCAGACCTAAAGGGTCTGGTATTGTTTGGGAGGGGTTACCGCGCGTTTTTGTTTTTTTCTTTATAAATGTAATTTTTTTTTTTATGTCAGCTTTGCTACAGCAGGTTCCATACATCATACAGATGCGCCACTTTACAGGCAGTTTTTAGGGGACCCCCCTCCACCCCCAGACACGATATTTAAATGAATTTTTCATTTTTATTGTTACCCATTAAGTGATGTTAAAAATCACTGCTCCTTTTAAAACGGTATATTTTGAAAGTGTTTTTTTCATTGATACAGGTCCCCCAGGGCAGTACCTGGATCCCCATACCCTTTTTATGGCCATTAACTTCTATGTAAGCCTTCAAAATGGGGACATTTGATTATTCAAGTTCGGGTCCCATAGACTTGCATTGAGTTCGAGTTCGAATTCAAACTTTTTTTCATGTTCTAAAGTTTGAATTCGAACCGAACATGGGGGTGTTCGGCCCATCACTAATCCAGACCACAACATTATTTTATCTGAACCAAAAATGCATACACATTAATTCCAATGGTAAAAATGAAGCTAGTGTACACCACTGCTTTCAGTTCCAGAGCTTTTATAAAAAGTCCAGCATGCTGCATTTTTCCCCTAGAACGCACCAAAAACACATGCAGACATATGTAAATGCACTGGAACATGCTTAAAACCCAAACAATATGAAATCGGAATGCATAAAGAATGTGCATACACGTGTTTGCAGAAACATATCCGTACCAGATCTGGATGTGTTCCTGCAAACGTGGTGATGTGCATTCTGTGAGTTTTTGATGCATTTTTGATGTGTTATTTTGCATTTTTTTAGTCTCATTTGGCCTTCGGGTGTGTTCCACTGCATTCTGGTGCATTTGCATGCATTTACATGCATTTTGTGCATTCCAGACTAGAAATGTGACATCTGCTAGCAAGCAGTAGATAAATGCAAAAAAAAAAAACTTACTTACCTGTGTCTCCACAGCTCACTCCTGTCTGAAGATCTGAAGATTTTCGAGCGGCCGTGAAGGATCATGAAGCAGGTGCATGCGCAGTAAAGATCTTCGCTCAGGAGAAGAGGAGAGACACAGTGTAAGTCAAGGCACACTGCCAGCAGCATGCATGTCGACAGACACCGTGGGACATCATCACTGGATCAAAGACCGGCACCAGCGCTGGCTCCTAAAAACAAGGGGGAGGAAGAAGATGATCGGAACAAGAGGCATCATTTAAGGTAAATCCTTAAAGCAGCATGGGGAGCCGGGGGGGCTGTGACCTTAATGTCACTTTAAGACCAGCTGTACAATAAACTGAAAATGTATGTAAAATAAAATTCCTTATCCAGCCAATAAAGTTAAACAGAAAGAATCCCCTGTTAAAAAGATCTAGCTATAAATATTCAGATATTAGTTATTCAGATATTAATAACATACAAACCAAAAATGAAACATACATGAAACAGCTTGTTAAAATCTATGTTCATTAACTTTATGTTCACATAATAATAGTATTTAAGATTCCATGTATGTAATCTTGTAATGAAGGAGGGTTACTAACTCTCCATAAACTTTTATAAGGCATACTAGCTATCATACACCATGCCTAGGGTTTTTTAATTTTGCTTCTGATGAGTAATAAATAAAACAGCTGAACAAATATGCAATATATTTTTATGGCTCTATATGTTATTTAATAGCAGCAGTCATGAAACGCTAATTTACTGCCAGAGCATGCTACAATATGACAGTCATATTCTGTTTCCAGTTTTTTTTTATGAATTGACCTACACCACCATCCTATTAGATAATCAAATATATACATATCATCCTCCACACACATTTCTAATAAAGCCTCCGCATGTTAATAAGAATATCATTAACTGTAGATTTCCATTTAAAACGATTAGCATATTTTTACACTGGTCAAGGCTGCTTAAAGAATCAAGGAATAGCAACCTCTGTGACATTAATGACATGTATGTGTCCTCCTGAGGCACCTCAGGAGAAAAAGAAAAGAAAATAATTGGCTGCCTTTTAAATATCATTTAAAGGATCTGGTTTCCCATAGTTCTCCGATGGAGAATGTATTGTGTCAAAGTCTATTACCTTGCTGGACGTCTATCCCTTAAGTTAGAAAAAAAAATGGAAGCATCAGCAGAGGTTTGAGAGGTCGATAAAGCTTTTAGATTTGGAGATGTTTTCAGGGGAACCATTTCCTGCGGCTAAGAGTTGTTAATGGAGCTTAAGGAATTATCTTATGACTCGAGCTCTGAGAGCAGTTTATTTCCCTGCTCCTGTTCCCTTGTCGAGGCTGAATATGCTGCTGTCAAAGTCGCTTAATGAAAAGTAACGCGTCGCTGATTACAGTTTTATTTGGGCTCTATGTAAAAAGCGCTGTTAATTTAGCATCTTCTCCTCTGTGTGTTTGAATTTGCCTCGACTGAATGATTAAGAGTCTCTCAGTTTCAAACTCTCACTCTTATCCCCCTCACCTTCTTCCTTATGCTTTATTCAAGCCTGAGTATATTGTGTCATGCCGGACTGCCTTTCACACAGCATTTTTATACTTACCCAACAATTGCATGAGAAAATGAATCTGTATTAGCTGGTTTCCCTGTGAAATCTGCACAGGAACAATAACATATATTTGCAAAATGGGTGGTAAACAGGAAGCTTTACACTTTTCATGCAACTGTTTGAATATAGCCCATTAATTGATAAGGGACAAACTGATGGACCAGAGGAGTTAGTACTTTGTGAAATCAATCAAATCCCACTGGTTTAATATGACAGGTGATTGTAAATAATATCGCCAGCTTGTAGTTTGGTAGGGATATGAGTTTTAGTTAGAAATAAATGTACAAACTTTATTACCATGAGTGGCTGGGTGCAGGTCCATTTATTTCAGATATTAAAAAATTGTGTGTTTTTCATGCTCTGTCGCATGGGGCTTCTCGAATAATCTAAGTAGGAACATTCTGCATCACAGGTTAATATTGCTGCTGATATCAAGTGCAATAGCTCTTGTATTTTTTTTTTTTTTCTTGCTGTTTGGATAGAAAACACAACTGTGTTTCAGGATGGGGTGTGCAAGCCTATTGTCAGGATGCTATAAAAGTTATGACAGTATTTACAAACAAGAAAACATGTATACTAAAGTGCTCGCTACATTACAGTGTTCAGTAACCGTGTTTTCTTATGATGAAAACATGACTGTATCTAATACGCCTGCATGGGAGAGAGGGTTAGAGTACTAGAGCAAGACAAGAAAGAAAGAAAGAAAGAAAGAAAGAAAGAAAGAAAGAAAGAAAGAAAGAAAGAAAGAAAGAAAGAAAGAAAGAAAGAAAGAAAGAAAGGCTTGTGTTTAGTTTGGCAATAGCTCTCACTATAAGGGACACACAAAAAGAGCCCAAAACTTAAAAGTGAATAAATAATCTTCCAGATTGTTATGGGTTTGTGTTATAGTGACTTAGACAATTTAAATAAAGTCCCTGCTTTATCTGAATAAAGGTGAAGTGTTTAGCATTTGGAACGGGGACTGGGTTTACCTTGTCATACTGCTGGCTAGGTCAGCATTAACATTCCTACTTGCCTCTAGCAAGCCCTCTTCTCTCTGGAGAGTACACTTTTGCTATTACTGTCAGGTACCCTTGACTCTCTTTTTGCCCTTTTATCTGTTACAAGAAATTCAAGTTCTCCTGCCCTTTTCACTTGAAGACGTGGCTTTCTGTAAAGCCTCCCCCTGCCACTGAGATCACAAGGTACAGATCCTCTAGAAATTGAGGGGTTTACTGTCAAAATGAAAATTTCACTTCAAATTATCTTGGCTGATGCACGTTTTCCAGGGCCGGGGGCTGCTCTCTGAGTCTTTTGACAGCTAGATCAGCGGAGAGGTTCAGTGATCTCGATAATATCATCCAGGAGAGCGAAAGTCAATACAATGACAGCTTATATGACTGCATACAATCCAATTACAGCTACCTGTACAGCTGTGGAAAGAATCTGATCTACTGCTACCAGCTACATTCTTTAATTGCCAGTCACAAGTACATGAAAATAAGTCTTTGGAAATCAATGTTTTAAGTGAGTAAGCATTGTCAGGAGCAAATAAATATGTGAGCCTCTGAATATAAATAAATCTGGTAGAGCCCCATGTTGCTTTTATCTCTACACTGTATAGTGTAAGACCAGTAAACAAGTGTATACACTATATCACTTGGATGTAGTACATATGTGGTTTTGCAGTGCCAGCTTAGTCTTTATTGTGCAGTCTGACATAGTTAAAAAGTGAGATATATTCTTCGTGTCTTATTAAGAAACTTGGTGATTCTCTCCAGTCACTCGTAAAAAGGAAAGAAAGAAACACCACCGTCATTTTCTCTCTCTTGGCTGCACTCTTATTTTAATGTCAGAAACGTTAAATCATCTATCCTGAAATGTTAAAATATTCATGCAGGTTCATGGAAACCCCATATATGCTAAGGGAAGCATTAGACTCAAAACGGTGATAAAATCAGGACTTAGGAAGATGTGAAGTCATTGTCAGGCAAGTCTACAGAGAAGGAACTGTGAGAGGACTGAATGAGAGATCCTAATGCATTCAACAGCATATATATATATATATATACACACGCTAGAACATAGTTGGTGTAAAGGCACTAGTAGTACTATGATAGTAACTTACTCAAGGAAGGAACATAGAGATAGAGAGAGAGATAGAGAGAGAGAGAGAGAGAGAGAAAGATGAATAAAAACATAGCTATGTATGTTTAGATAGACAGGCAGATAGAGATTGATTAAATTGCATAGAACACCAAGTTGTTGGGCAAGAGAACAATTACATTTAGACAGTCCTATGTCTGCAGTCTATAGACAAATATCTCTAGTTCACATACAAAAAAGACAAACCCACATGTATACACTAATACTGCATACACGCAAACTCTCACACACTGCCTCAGAAAACTTAAACTGGACACACACTTTCACGTCTTTGCTGTCAGATGTACAAAATGTGCCAACAACCTAAAACAACATCAGTTACTTTACCCTTTCAAATAGAGCCTGGCCGTACACAGCCGGTAAGGTGTGTTGGATATGACAGACCAGAATCTGACCGTGTGTGCCCAGCTTCAGATTGCACTAGCTCGGTAACATTACTCTATCACCGTAATGAGATTGTGGCAATCAAACAAACTTGCCCTTTTTGTCTCTGATACAATTTATTGGAGTGAACAAATAGAAATACTGTTTAAAAGTCCAACATGTGCATGAGTGTAAACTTGAAAATAGTGCCGTCTGTGAAATTAACTAAGCAGAAGAAAACGTCAGGATGATTAATTTACTAACTCTAGCATGCTTTTCAAATGATAAGAGCCTCGAGAAAACTAATTATTGTTGCTTTTGTAAACTTTTCAGTTGTAAACTGCAAACAACTCCAACACATATCGTAGTCCGTGCTTTCAGACACTGGTATAAATAACTATCACAACACCGAGACTTTTTAAGAAAAGATAATTTAAACAAAGATGAATAGCTGAACATAATATCTGAACAGTCTTTGAAAGGGCTTTACTCTGACCCCATATCTGAGAGTCCCGTTCTCTGCCATAAAGTTTCAGCGCAGCATTTGATGTAGTTATGAGCAAAACATTTTGCTGCCAGATTTGGGAAATGCAATAAACTCTTTGTTTGTGTCATGTCCTTTAGTCATAGTGCTCGGGTTCCCAACGGAACGTCCTAAGGAGCCAGCTTCAAGAACACTTCCTTTAGTGGTGGCCCAAGAAACGGTGGTGTTGGTGAGAGCCTGGTTCAAAGTGCTGTGTCTGAACAATGGGTCGTGAAACACTCCATCAACCCAGTTTCTGAGACTGGTTACAGGGGAATCTTGACGCCTGTCACTAACACAAACTGGAGTGGAAACAGCAGAAGAAGATGAGGATGAAGAAGGTGAAGACAACCCTTGGTGCCTTAGCATACACGATGGATATTCAGTTTGATTTAAAGAAGTTGCAGTGTGAGCCAGTGACCATATTCGTGGTTTGGAATCCAGAAGTTGTTGACTCTGCTGTGGAAAACATATTTTGGATTCACAAGCTCTCTGTCTAGCTCTCATTAAGTCTTGCTCACATTCATCAACAACGCTTTTGAGGCAATTCTTAGCCCTATCAAGTTCTTCGTCTACTGTGGATGCCCTTAAAGGCATCTTAAGCAGTACATCTTTGCAATGTTCATTGAGGCAATCTCTGGTCCTCAGTTGGTGTCCTTCCTGAGACTGATGATGAAATGGTTGTTTCAGTTCACATTCAGAGCTTTCTGACTCTATTGCATCAAAGTCATCCAGGTCACTCAGTTCCAGCTCTTTTTCTTCTCTTCCGCCACTTTCTTCTGCTGACAAAATGAAGATTGACAATTAAAGTTCCCTTAAATCAGCTGATATACCATATTTATCCATTATCTAACAAGAATATTAGTTATACTAGTCATACTGATATGTAGTACTTACTATGAATAGAATAATGATGAATACAGTCAATAGTGCAAGCCAGTGCAGCCATTTTTGTTAAAAATTAAACAATGGTATTAGTCAGTGGTCGGACATTCCTATCACTAAATTATCATTCAATTGATGTGTATGCTTAAACCAACTTAATGTGCATGCGTATTCCAATGGAGGACAGAGCAAAATCAGACATCCATAACCTCAACCTTTACTCAGGGTAAGCCTTAGAATTCAGCTAATAAAATACAACTTAGTGTGCCTGCTGCTACCCATAGACAAGAAACCCATGGCTGGATCAGATTGAAATCTGTTGAATCAAGCAAGGCTCTCCTTAGGGGTAAATAAACATACCTTTAGATAGATCTGAACCAAGGATATATATGTTATGCAAACTCTGACTTCAGTTCCTAAAGTTAAAGTTGGACGTGTACCCTCCCAGCTCCTATGCCTCACTACTGCACGCACACACAAAAATTGAGTGTCCTCTTTGACCAATAAAAATTCTTTTTTTTTAATTATCTTTTTTTGTTATACTCAGCATCACAGTGTATTTGGAAATGCCCCTCTGCCTCCATCTCTTGCTAAGCAACACTTTGTCCCTGGAGGTGTCACTATGCCCAATCTCACATCAGGCGTTTATTATCTCTGGTAATACAACTTGCTCCCATACCTAACTCAGCTTCTGGAAATATCTATGATCCATTAAATCTTAGGTGCACGTGGAAATGTTCTTTTATCTCCACTACTGATTGGGCTGCATACTGAATCTGCAGATTTCACTCTCCCCTTCTCTGACCCAGCAGTGTAGCTGAAAAATCACTCTTCCCATACTTAACCCAGCAGTAACCCTTCTAATACCATTGCCTCCATACCCAGCTCAACAGCACATTGTCTCTGGAACTATTACACTCTACCTCCTGATTAAGTTCTCCCAGAGCTGATTGGTAAAATAATATTTACTGGACTTTGGTCTTCTACTGAAGAGACCAACTATTTGAGGTTCTTATTCAATGGGCAATGCAATGCGTTCCTGTAGAAAATGCAGTAAGCAATAACAAGTATTTTGACTCCAACAAACTAAAATGGGGTCGGTCATTCTTTTAACTGTTTATTGAACAAGCCATTTAAATATCTCAGTTTGATCTGTTTTGGTGATTTAACCAAAGCAAAGGCCAAGCAACAGGGACTGCACCAAATCTCTATGAAATGTATTAAGGATATGCACCAACCACAGCTCATGGTATGGGCAAATTGCACTGTCCAGCTGAGAGACAGAACTTTTAGGCGTGAAATTAAACATTACAAATGTAAGTAAGTAGTTAAAGTTTATCATCTCTACACAATACCACTTATATGCCACATATATTTACAGAACAATCCATCTTAAGTATGGAAATTATCAGTTAAAATAATGCAGTTACTCCTGCTTACTTGACTTCCAGGATGACTTGTGTTACAGACCAGGTGCCCTACTTAAAGACAGAAACGTGCATGTATTGGTGGCATTCAATGGTTACCTCACATGAACGTTAGATGGCCTGTTATGAATGCTGTGAGGCAGGCTTATCAAAGTGAGAATCAGCTATATCAGCAGTATTACACTAAGTTTCCGCTTCTTCTAGTTTTTACCTATTCGTTATCAATAGGGGTCTTGTGTTTTTATTTATTGTCTTGGTGTAAAGTGCATCACTAGCAGTATGGTGTCTAAAGAATTCCATAAACATGAAATGATCATTGTCTGATCCTGCTGAGTAGATTTGGAGAGGAAACCAATTGTATGATTATGAAAAGTTCCCAAATTCTGCAAACATATTCTGTTTACACAATGTTTAGTGAATAATCAGCAATATGGGTAAGATTTTAATAGCCAGTTGGTTTTGTCCTCTAATACAAGGTGTGTCTGCGCAGTACATAAACATGCATTTTCTCTTTATCAGAATGCGGATGTTTATGCTCCAAGCATGCTTAAACTTCTGAACACCATTTCATGTCTATGGTCTTTTAACTGATTTGCCTTGCAGTGTTGAAAGCCTGGATTCCATGCTCACTAGGGATAGTGTCAGAGTGGAATTGTTTGATATCTCTGTGTTTGTGCAGGTTTCCTTTGGATGCTCTAAATATTCTTTGACCCACCCCCAAAAAAATAATGACTGCACTGTCTGCACTGTTTCCTTTTCCACCACTAATGTGAATGGTTGATGTATTCTGTGCTGCAATGCTGTATTTGTTAGCACTATATAAAAGAAAAATTATATAAGCGTGAAATCGTGCCCTCTTACAGATATTGTACTGCTGGCATTTACCTATGACTACAGCATAATCATTTACTGGATATTTTCACAAATATTTTGCTTTATTAATGGTTGCTCCTCATTGCATTTTTTCATGTTGTGTGCTGCAGGCCTTGCATTTACTGTTAAAATTAAATGTACAAACCTTCTATTTTTTTCTCGTTCTTTATATTATCTTTGGAAGATTCATCCTCATCTTCTTCATCATCCTCTTCATAAGGCCTCTTCTCATCTGAACACTTATTTCTTGGGGGCCAGGTCATCTTGTTTTCCTTTTTCAGCCTCCTCCTGGCATTAGCAAACCATGTAGAAACCTGGGTTAGGGTCATCTTGGTAATAATGGCCAACATTATCTTCTCACCCTTGGTGGGGTAGGGGTTCTTTCTGTGCTCTTGTAACCATGCCTTTAATGTACTTGTGGTCTCTCGGGTGGCATTCTTCCTGCGAGTACCCCCATCCATGGTACCATACCTGTAGAACACATTAACATTGCTCATATTTTCCAGCTTGTATGTCATTCTTTGATATATGCAGAAAAAAGCAGTGATAAGAAAAGAATTGCCTTTTCAATAGAACCATGGTACCAATGTCATGCAGGCTATTGAACTGTGTGATCCTGTATAGTTAATATCTTAGTAAGTGAACGTCACACTGCCCAGGATATCTGGAGACTGTTTTTAAGAGGAGAAATTTGAATGACCTAAGGGTATGACTGTTAATATAAATATTTTCCTCCGTGCTCTGTTATTAGCCATGTCTCAGGCTTTGTTGATGAAATTGTAAAAACGTATAAAGACAGTGGATTGCAGCTGAATATTTAATGCATATCATACTGAAAGGTCATCGGCACCCATGTGGTCTTAAAAAAAGGGTTGAAATGGCTTAAGTGGTTTTGTGCTGCTATAGGGATAATAGACGCACCAAGGTAAAACTGTTCTAAATCCCTTCAGGGAAGGTGGACGCAGAGCATTGCATACTTCTGAACATATGAGATGGCTGCATTATGATTCACCTAATACAAAGGCATTAGATGGTAGGTAAGAAGCGTTCCATGGCCGTTCATTTATATTGCATTGTGCTGTTCCCCAGCCACCAGGGCTTCTTAATGCATGAGATGAAAGCTGGTTAATACACTGTGAAACTCATGTCTTTAATTCACATTTTTGTAGTTAATGGAGCTATACTTAGCATTCACTATAATATTTAATAATTGTAGATAAAAGCTGTATAGTTAAATTATTAGCAAATGTTAAACGAAAGATAGATAGATAGATAGATAGATAGATAGATAGATAGATAGATAGATAGATAGATAGATAGATAGATAGATAGATAGATAGATAGATAGTGAGCAACCCTCCTAGAGTAGAAGTCAATGTGAGATTAATCCTGTCAGACATGCAGCATTTTTAGAAGAAGATCCTATTGTGTGACAGGATCTCAGGCATGAAATTACAGGCTTGAAAAGCCATGATGTGACACTAGCTGTAAGCTTGCATGGATAAGGTCACATCTAAAAGTGCTGGACATCAGCTCAGTCAGTAATTCGAATGCAGATTATTAAAATGAAACAAAAAAAATCACTGCTATGAAAAACTGTTGTATAAACTTGTCCCATTCATGATTTTTTTTTTTTTTGCCCAATCCAAAGACGATTTTCCTAACTAAATAAGGGACAAACAACTAATAAAACCATAGTAATGCTTCAATTTAAAAAATGCAAATTATGGCTGACAAATATTACACTTTTTCTCAAAATTATATGTGCAACTATTCCATTGTTCACTACTTTGTGCAATTGTTCACAATGAAAATGTCTATCATTATCGGCTATCTACTAAAATTATTGTCAGTAATGTACTGTTGTTTTAATTGTCTGAACTGGGCAAACCAGCCAGATCTTGTGGTTTACTTGGGGATCTTTGTTATTAAATGTAAACATTCTTTTTCTGACACTTTTGTTTCTAATTGAAGCAGTGAAACTCCTATTTAAAATTGTAAAGTTGTCTACACATAGCACTATTATCAGGAAATATAGGTTTTTGGATCTTATTTGTCAACTATCTGGCCTTGTATGGGTTGCAGACAAGTTTGGAAGCCTGCTTGGATATATCAAATAGGTGAGAAGGTCCGGACAGACATGTGATGACCATACCTGAGTTAATGAGCCATCAACATATAGTTTATCTCCTTTCCTTATCTTCTATGAGAAGCACAACTTTATTTAACACAGTGAATCTTCTGTGCTTTGCGTTTGGAGTTTGAGAAATTCCTATATACGCTATTCCCTGAGGTCAACATGCAGATTAACAGATGACATGATGACTGGATGTGCAATGATTTTGACACTGTAGTTCCACAGAAAAAAAAACAGGTTAGACTACCTGCACAATGTGTACTTAAAAAAAAAAAAGCCTAAAAGTAAACTACTTTTTAAGTTCACCACACATTTACTAATACAACTAATACTTGTCAAAGCTTCAGTGAAGAAAGTGCATATTGTAAATGCCGGCATACATTTGTTTCCATAGTTATACCTATTTAAACAAAGAAGTATAATGTGGATTAAAAAAGTGAATAGCAACTCCAGTCCAAAGAAAAACAACAAAACAAAAAACATTTCAAGCAATTTTAAAGGCCACCACTACCACTAACTACCTACTTCTACTAATATCCTTTATTTTCTGTGCAACTCCTCTTTTATAAATGTATAATACATAGTTATTCAAGGCTCATTTTCTGAGCCTGTAGCTATCTGTCGCTACCCCAGCTCTAGACACGTGCTTATAGCAAACCTACACCAAAATCACCCTCATCCGTTTATTATCTATCCCTCAAGTGTACACAAAGCAAAAAAGGGGGTTACTATACTTACCCTTCCTGTACAGACCAGGTTCCTGGATTCAATTAAATGGCAGAAACATAGATCTCTTAATGCCTTGATAACTCTGCTTAAACATATGTCATAAGACAAACACTCTCACATTTGGTTACACAACCCATTCAGGAGGGAGACTAGAGCCCCAGTTTGAGCAGTAAAGATACGTATAATATCAAGTATTTTACAATCTATGACTTTATGGGCAACATAGTTAGGAGGGGGACTGATTTTGTCTTGTTTGTGTGACTGCCTGATAAGCACTTACCATCTGCAAATTCCATTGCTACAAACAAGATCAGTTAGTCCAACAGGGGCTCCCACTGTGAGGTGTAATTGAAATTTCACTGCCTGTGAAGGCTCGATTCATAGATTACCCAAATTTCTTGTACCAGGTGAACAGGCCCAGAATGTTGGGAAAGGCACAGTAACCATACCCAGGAAACTACAAAGTCCATGGCAAAGAATTATGATCTAGTGATGCTCAGGTTGTGGTGTAGGTGACAATTCTTCAAAAGATGTGTGTCTTGTTTGAAATGCAACAGGATATTCTGATATGTACTGATTGTAATACTGACTGTGATATGTCTTTTGAGCTGTATATGGCACTGTAGTGCAATGTTAATTTTCTATATGCATACTTATCTATGATACACAGGACGTTTTCCTATCTATAAGTTTCCTGCATAATGCTGTATAAGCAGATGTAATATTCTCCCAAGCAAGTAAAACTTAAAAGAGAACTATGGGGTAACCTTTTTATACTATAGTTCTCTTTAGGGTCAGAGGAAGACATAGACTAACATCCTCCCATGACCCGAAACTCAGTATATAGTGGGCTATTGCCTGCTATATGCTGAAAGCACCACAGCTGGGATGGATCCTGACAATACTTTTGAGATCCACCCTGTTGGCTGATTGACAGCGGGCTCTGCCTATCTAGAACCAGAACCAGCTATGCCAGTCAGCGCTGGAGGATTGGAGGATCTCTGCGGGGAACGGTGACTGACAGTCACCGCTTTCTGCAGGGAGATGATCAGGAAGTGAGTGAGCGGCGTTATGTTTTCGATCAATAGAGCCGACATGTGACAGCTTCAATGTCACACGTTGGCTCTAACTATGGTAATGAAAGTAATTCACTCACCCCATAGTTCTCTTTAGTTCAGCATTCCTCAAGATCTCAGTGCTTCATCTAAACACATAATCAACATGTCTTTGGAAATATTAGTATTATTTATTTATAACAGGCATTTGTATAGCACCAGCGGTTTGCACAGTGCTTTATATACTGTACATTCACTTCAGTCACTGCCCCAAAGGAGCTTACAGTCTAAGGCTCCTAATCCCACATTCATACATACACACTCATACACACATACTAAGGCCAATTTGGACAGAAACCAATTACTGTACCAACATGTCTTTGGAGTGTGGGAGCAAATTGGAGTATCCAGAGGCAGTGGCATCAGGGGGGTGCGGCCCGCACCCGGGTGACACCATTGGAGGGGTGACACCAAAATGACTTACAACAGAGGGAACCCATACAAGAACAAGGAGAACATGCAAACCCCATGCAGATAGTGTCCCGGTCAATATTTTAATCGATGACACCAGGGGTGCAAGGGAGAAGTACTAGCCACTGGGGAAGTCAGAAATGGAGAAGGATTTGGGGGTCATTGTAGACCACAAACTGAAAGGTAGTTTGCAGTGCCAGGCTGCTGTAAACAAAGCTAGCAGGGTCTTGTCCTGTATTAAAAAGGGGATGTATTGCAGGGACAAGTCTATAATTTTGCCACTTTATAGATCATTGGTTCGACCTCATCTGGAGTACGCGGTCCAGTTCTGGTCACCAGTACTAAGAAAAGATGTCCTTGAGTTGGAAAAAGTCCAGCGAAGGGCAACCAAACTAATTAGGGGTATGGAGGACCAGAGCTACGAGACGAGGCTACTAAATTTAAACATGTTCACATTAGAGGTGAGGAGATTAAGGGGGGATATGATTTCCATGTACAAAATGTTTAATGGTGGTAGCAACATTAGCGATAAACTGTTTAAAATTAACTCCGTTACAAAAACTAGAGGCCATCACCTAAAATTGGTGGAAAAAAAATTCCAGCACAAGGGGCGAAGGGGGTTCTTCACAGTAAGATCAGTTAGGGTCTGGAACTCACTGCCACAGGCGGTGATTTCAGCAAATAATGTGGAATTGTTCAAGAAACTTTTGGACGATTTCTTAAGGGACCGTAATATACAGGGGTACGGGTACTCCTAGAATGAGATCCTAATAGGTTGGACTTGATGGACTAATGTCTTTATTCAACCTCAAATACTATGTAACTATGTAACTATGTAACTATTATCATTATATTATTATTATTATTTTATTTTTTTATATATTATTATATGTTTCTGCAGCACAAAGTAAATTGAAAACTGCATGATAATATGTTATCTTCCACTATCCAGTCATTGTTGTCTGCCAGTACTCATGAGCTAACTAATACAATGACAAAAACTGCCCATATTAAAAATTTTACCATAGAAGTTCCATTCCATGCACATCATTATACTTTCCACTTATGCATTCTACTGAAACTTACATACTTTAACTATATAGTTAAATAAATCCTGTTGGGAGAAAACTATGGAGGCTACTATAGCTGACCTCATTCTAAAATACTAGTTGTCTGGCTCTTTTGGGCTTCCATGGTTTCCTACCATCCTTGAAGCATAATGTAGTAAGAGGTCATAATTGCTGGTTTGAATATTTGTTCTGGGTCAGTGCCTTAGGAAGTATAAAAGTCAGAAAATCAGCATGGTAGCCAGTCATAATTTTCCAAAGAAGGTCAAGCATATCAACATATTTTTTTCATTACATTCTTCCTTTACCATGGAGGCCAAGTGAATAAGTTTGGCTGAATACTCATTCACAGTTAGACTCTTTGATGAATGTGTGCCTCAGAACCCTGACACCCACTCACCATCAAGTTTACATGTGAAGTGAATGGAATACTACAATTGCAAGTGGTAGACAAGGAGCTAGGTTTCTGGAAATTGGTGAACCATTGTTTACAGCATTTCATCATCAGCCTTTTATAACTTCTAGTGCTCAATCCAAACAAACTGCATTCAAATAATGAGAGCAGTAAACAAGTGGTTATTAGACAATTTTCAAGGGTGTAGAAAGTAGTACATAATAGTTTTCTTATTATTTAAGGGGCTTTCTGATTGCTTTCTAAATGCTTGCTAACTGCTTGGGCCTTAGATAGGAAGTTAAACAAAGGGTCTGTGGAGAGCCAGCTTTTACAATCTCCCTGAGGAATTCTCAAGCAATTTCAACCATTTTTAACCACCATCCAGTCAAAAACACAATTGAACAGATCAAAGCAATCTACCATCAACACTTTATATCAGTTCACAATGTGGAAAAAAACTGTTGATGGTAGCTTGCTTCATATTGTCATTTCAGAGATTGAAAGCTGGTTCAAATTTATTAAAATGGCCTTGTTTATGGGCAGAATTAGGAACAGATTCTCACGTACCTCTGGCTGCAATTAATCTTAATAACTGTTGAACACCCATAGCGTTCATGGTGCACCTATTAGCTATTTGGCATGGTAGCTGGCAAGCATTTGTCAAGCTTCAGTAAAACGTATCACTCACCAGCTGAAAGACTTGTTGTTATGGAACAATCAATCATCAACATATAAAGGGATGTTGGGTACAGAAAGTGGGTGTGCCTTTTTTTGTACATTCAGACATGGATTACAAATTCCATTAGCATCTGATGCAATACATGCTGCTCTTGAAAATTCTTCCTGGCAATGCAGTCCTCCTGATAATAACTGTACTGCTTCCCATATGACCTTAACCTGCTAGATAAATGTTTCCAGGGCATGGCTCCATAGACTGTATACTGTCCTGACAAGTTGGTTGGGCCTTTAAACTTAGGAGTCTCAGAGAGATCCACAAAGATATAAGAAGACAATGTCCAATATAGCTTACTAAAGCTCTGCTGACTTTCCTGCATTTGTTCAAAAGATTGTTTAAAAATGAAAAAAAGTTAGTTATATAAAGTTCAACTCCAGCCAAGGTTGTTATTTCGTTTTTTAATAAAGTAAGGACCAGTTAGAGTCTCTATCTGTTTTTTTTTATTGCTGGTTGTATCTCTAATGGAAGATTTCACCTCACTTCCTGTTAAAACTAGAAATGATGGGACATCTCTCCATATTTCTGTATGTGCTTCTATTTGTCCTGGAGATAGCCACTCTCTTCATTTTTTCTACAGGTTTCACAAGGTCAGGACGTGAAAGAAAATCTGCCCAAAGACGACACAGAAATAAAAACCTGACAGTAATTTTTTCCACTCTATCCAAACGTTAAAAACTAGAAAAACTTGGCTGAACATAGAGTTTAAATTAAGCCTGAGAGAAATACATAGTCTGCCATTGTTGGCTACTCAAAGCACTCATTTCCAGCCAAAATGTTTCTTCCTCTTTTCTGAAGATGCTGAGACACGCAATGAGGGACAAGCTATTCATGGAAGTAATAGACAACAGTAAAAACTTTATAGGGGTTCCACCTTTTCCTAATTTTTTTAACATCTAAAAAAGGTCTGCCTGGAGTAGGGTTTATACCACTAGATTAGCAAAAGAGAGCAAGTATTTTCAGAAGGAGACATCAGTGGCAGCCTACTCATACGTACAGGAGCCAGACTGTTGTGCTGTAGTGCAAGGAGCATACTGATCAGAGGCGAGCTGCTGCTATTCCTTTCACTGTCCAGTCATAGGCTGGAGGAGGGACAAAACCTGTAAAAGGTATTTAACCGCAGCACCTCTCATGCCCTGCTATTCAAGGATGTTCTGTATGGTAGAACTGTGTAAATCTTAGGACTGAATGAACAGAAATACAAATCCTTTGGCAGGTAAAACATCTCTCACGTACAGTATGTATTTCATATGTGTATTTAGCTTTTCACCTGGAGTTCAGCTTTAAACCCAAAAAATAATTTGGAGGTACCCCATATTAAGAATCTCATGGAAAGTATTTAATTAGCATATAGAGGAAACAAAAAAATATTCTCTGTAAAACATTAGCCAATATATTCCAATTTGCCAATTGTCACTGCTTGCTCCCAAATTCCACAAAAATAGGCTAGGACAGGCAATCAATCAGACAATTTTAGCATTGACCACAAGAGCCATTGTGTCTGAAAATATTAATGGGCTGATTTGAGCTTCTCTGGGATACTTAACCTCACTTGCAATAAAATGGTAAAAAAGCCTGTTCCTGCCCTAGGTCAAAGTTTCCCTAGTCACAGTTCCTGCTCTAGGGTGACAGCACTGCTGCTCCATAAATACAGTACAGTGAGTGACCATTGTCACCCTACAACAAGAAGTGTGTTACTGGCCGGATCAGAAGGTGAAAAACAAAGCAAAGAAAGCCTGAAATTGTAAAATATATAAGGAATACAGCCAGCACATACAATGACTGGTAAGCTGCAATATATTATTTTTTTGTTCCTGAGTCTACACTTTGCCTAAGATCTAATAGAGAAAGTTACCTGCAACATGTAGTCACAGTCTCAAGGTAACAAGGGCTGCCATGGGCTTTATATATAAAAATTATAATGATAGGTAAAAGGTTTTATTTTTTTCAATAGCATGTAATCATATGATTCTTTTATTTTCAAACCTACACATGAAAAATAACAAATGTGAGCCAGTTAGGTCAAGGGAACACAAAAAGAAGCTTTCCATGAGAATACATGAGAATTCTTGTCATATTGTAGTAACTCTGTCTTCCCTAAAGAAGAAACGAAGAAATAGACATTTTCATTAAAGGTCACCTCCAGTTTTGTGACTGATGGAGAAGGTATTACCCCATGTACATTGACATGCCACTAGTAATGACATTAATAGAGCATTCTCTATGCTGATCTATTGGGAATTAAATTAATTTGATTGATATACTAATTGTTGCAGTGGTGGTATAAATTTCTACCGGAAGAATGACAGTTTATGCTCTTGGTCTTTAACACCTTTGCAAAATGCTTGTCTTTTATTATTTAGTGCTAAGCCCCCCTATGTAACCAACACATAATCCATAGCAGTGCTTTGACCAATAGCAGTAGAATAGAAAGTAACAGTTTAATGATTATATCACTGATGAAGCAGCTGCATAAACTACAAACTACAATAATGAATACGTGACAGTGAGGTGATATGAGTCTACATAGGCTACCTTCTTCATGCATGTAGCAAGGCATTTGTTTGGGGAAGAGGTGAGCAACCCTCATTGTATCTTAATCTGTTAAAATGCAATGGCTGTGTTGGTCCACTAAGGGACCATTTAAAATGGAAGGTAGATATTGCTATCCACTAGATGCCACTGGATATGTCACACTAGATATGGCAGTGTTACTTTGCACTGCTGCCTCTATTTTATGGTTCTCTCATAAAATGCAACACATAGGGGTCTATTCACGAAGCAGCCAAAGGATCTAGCCATATCTTCAGCCAGCTTCGGTCCCAGGACCCCTTCGGTTCAGTGGAACCGAAGGGCTGCTGTACGGTCTATTCACAATAGCCGGTACAGCTCCCGAACTTAGCCAAGCGGCTCAGTCGATATGTGCTGAAGCCGAAGCTGGCCGGCCCACAGCCTGCTTCTGACAGCTGGGCGGAGCCAGCCGGGATCTTGAGGCTGGCCCCGGTCACTTGCAGAGAGATCAGCGTCCATGGTTACCAGCTAACCAGGGACACTGATCTCCAGACAGCAAACTCTCCTGGGCGCTCCGGGAGTCTCCCGCTCCCGGCCGCCAAGGAGAGAAACACTGCTTTTTCGTTTTTTTTCTTTATTCTGACACGGAGCCGTGTCAGAATAGAAAAATAAAAATAATTTTGCCCATAGGTATGCATTGCTAGATTCCTATTGGCTATTTCAATTTGCAATAGCCAATAGTAAACTAGCATTGCACCCGCCCTCTGCTGCAGTTCTCCATCAGGTCCATCAGCAGAGGGCGGGTGCAATGCTAGTTTATGGGCTGGGCATGTTCGGCCGACCCGAAGCCACGTGAAGCCACCCGATGTACGGCTGATTTCAGCCGATATATGGCTGAAATCAGCCGTACCAGCCTGAAGTGAATAGGCGAACAGCGTTCGGCTCACTTCGCTTTAGGTCGGTCATTCACTCGGCTGCCTACGGCAGCTTAGTGAAAAGACCCCACAGTGTCCCATGGCTTTTGTCTCACATTTATTTTAATAGTACTCTGATTGCCTTGGAGTACTGAACCAAGTGGACCACTAAGCGCATTTGTCAAGCCATACTGTTCTTTTATACGTGGGGCCTTAAATGTATCTCAGAGGTTACACAGATAATAATCCATATAGTTTCTAGTATGATAGTCTAAGGATTTTGGCTAATATTGTGATTTTTTTATAATCATTGTTTATGACCATTATTTTGTGTTTATATTGCCATGATTGGGGGTTATATTGACTTTAAGGGTTACGTTAAGGGGTTTGTTTGGGTTAAGGGCTATGTTTTAGGATTAAATTACAGTTAACAGCTATGTTTAGGATTTAGGTTGAGATTCAATTTTAAGGGATAGCTTCATGTTAACGGTTAGGTTTAGGGGGTTTATTTTAGGCTTATGGTTCAGGTTAAGGATTACGCACTTAGATGTTTTGTGTTTCTGAATGTCATACTTTGCTTAGATGGGTCCAATCATTTATCTCATCAGTACTGTTTCAGCTGTTTAACAGGATTTAATTTTTTAGCACTGACACATAGCCACCACAATATATGGTAATAAAGCTGGTCATACACAGATCGAATTTCAGATGGTAAATTGGTAGAAATTCAATCTTTGGTGGCCCATCCGGCTCCACCTGGCTTCACAAAAGTCAATTGAAAAAGTCAGGTTGAAGATTGTCGGGTGAACAGTGACTGCAATCAATCAGCCAGGATTCCTTTTTTTTTGCTGTGAAATGTTATTGGCCCTTGCCATATCTTCCCTGCATATGGAAAACCTTTAATCGAGTGCTCTCTGACTGAGTGTGCATTCACACTTGAAAAGGTGCTCCTCCTTCAATTATAATGCTAGATGGAGCAGTGAGTTAGTTCACTGCACTGCTTTCATTTTGCGACAGAGTACTTCAATATTAAATGAATGATTTAGAGTGCCTTGCTAAGATTTGCAAGAAAAGTACATTATACATTAGTCAAGTAAATGCCCAGTACTTGAGTACACCAATATTGTCGTAGCTGGCAAATTTGCAATGTTTAAAAATGTATATTTGCAGGAAATTACCAAAAACTGGATAAAATATGCTGCCAAAATCCTCTGTTTTTTGAGAAATTAGGACTGCATCTTGCTATAATAAGGGCCTATGGCCATAGAGCACAGGGCCATATAATAGTCTGCAGCATTCCTGGTGTGTCTAGTGCTTAGCCAGGTGTCCATGAGTATTAAAGGATCGGATATTATCAGTTCACCTGCAATGACTTTTACAACAGGAATCACATACTTCCTGCTGGATTTTTAAAAGCAAAAACACCAAAAGGTGGGTTGGACTTCAAGTGAGGTGGAGAAAGAGCCAGGAAGTATGATAGGGAAAATCCCGCTTCCAGAGTTACTAGGATATATAAGTAATTGTTTAATTCATGTGAAAAAAAACATCTTCACATGATTGAGTATTCAAAGTGAACAGTCTTTTGTTTATTGTATGATAAGATAATTGAAGTGAACAATTTTTGAAGTGAAGATTTTTTATGTCCTTTAGTAAATCAGCCTCATTGGACTATATAGTGTGGACTTTTCTTCATACTGAGAAATTAAACCCATTTCCTTGCCTCCCACCTACTTTTTTTTTTTAATTTAACACCCACGTCTGCCCTAGAGAATAAAAAAAATCTATGGTGTATAGTGCTGATTTACTAAACTGTGAAGTGAGGTGAAGTGTGATGAAACGAGTGTGCACTTAGTTAACTGTCCAAACATGAATAAGAGATGGTCCACTTCTTAAAATTCTCCTCCACACAATTGGTTGTATTGATGTTTGTATTCACATGACTTCACTGCATTTCACTTAACTTAAAATTTTAGTAAATCAAGGCTTTCGTGTTTACACAGTACTGTGCTCCCATAATCTACACATAGCATGAGATTCTTGAGTTTATCAAGTACAACTATCTATATTGCTACATTTTGCAAAAGGTCTTTTAATATGAAACCTTACTCTAAATATTATGCTATTTGGGGCAATTGAAAAATACAGCTGAATTCTGTAAAACCTGATGACAAATTAAAATAACAGCATAATAAATAGCAGATATACCTGATAAATTTACTACTGAAGACCGATTTAAAGGCAGATAGTAAAATGTGGCAAGGAGACTGAAGCTTTTTTTAGAATACTTTACAAAAATTTGGGTAATGGTTTTAAAAGTTACATCAGAAGTACACAGTATGAGTATGATCACAGCAAACATTGTTTTTGCACAGCTAAGCAAATGAGTTATTAGATGATGATGACAAGATACATTTAAATGAATTAACACGTTCTACCTAATAAAAAAAGTGATCCACCTATTTTTTTTTTTAGAGAATATAATTGTTTTCTTAAAGCTTTGCCAGTAACCATTGCTCCTAATAAAGCTGTATGTAGATATTGTCACAAGTGTGTCTTACAGTTTCTGCCGATACCCGTGCAGTTGTCAAAAATATTTTTTTTTGCTGCAACGTGATTGCCTATTTCTCCTGACAAGATGCTGACACAAACAACCACAGAATGGTAAAGAGAAAAGGCATTTTGACCAATGAAAGCAATGGTCAAGTAACAATGTACACCTGTTTCCAAAGACAACATAGCTGAAATAAAATAAAAACATTTGCCAGTAATTTTATTTTATTTTCAGAAACAATTAGAAACAACTTGGAATTGATTGAAAATTTCCAACCAGTTAACTTTTGTCTAATAAGTTTGACTTTTATCTAATCTGCTTTGACAATTCCTACCACAGACACTGCCCAGTTGTCAGATAGATTTATTGAAATAGTGACAGACAAAAAAAATACTAACAGCAAATGAATAAATACAAAGGCAAATAAATGCAAACCCCCATGCTGATATTTTTTAAAGCTCTGTCCAAAAATTTTTTTTTTGTAAGGTTAAGTGTTACAATAACTGTTCAAGTCTAACTTTTTTAACCTTATTAGTGAGAAATGACACTGTAAAGGTCAAGCGCTACACATTTTGTCAGTAGAAATTCCCATTAAGGTTAATAGGACAATGACGGCCAACATGCTAGATTTTAGAGGCCTTTCATTTGTTTCCAGACTCCTCCAGAGGGTTACACATTGCAATTTTAATTAAAAAAAAAAAAAAAGATATATAAATAAACTAAACTACAGAGCAGACATACACATAGCAGTTATTATTATTATTATTATTATTATCATGCAGTATTTTTTAAAGCGCCAACTGTTTGCGTGGCACATTACAATATAAGGAAGATATTACAGTTGCAATACAAATCAAGACAAGATGGTAAGGAGGGCAAAGAGTAAAGAGCAGCAATGTTTAATAACATTGTAGCAATCGCAGCAAGGCCCCATAATAAGGTTTAAGGAATAATGACAATGCTAAGTGAAAGAAAAAAAAAAACAGTCATGCATGGCATTCTTATTTCTTAATACATTTCTTCAGATAGCAATTATATAAAGAAAATAACAACTACTACTGACCAATAATAATAATAATTTGACCCAACTTTTGCTTGTAACCAACACCAAAGGGGCAGGCCAGTGGCGCAGATATATGGACACTGCGGTGGAATTTCTAGTCACAGATCAGAAGCTAGGAATATGGGACCAACAAACTTTTGTAGCATGAAATGGCGCAAACGGTAGTAAAAGTGCCATATAGAAAGTTCTGCCAAACCCTAAAACATGAAAAGTGCATTTCATTTCCATATAGTGATCAGTTTTGTCTATATTGGTTTTTGGGAGTTAAAAGGATATAAATGCTCTTTTTAGTGGATGTGGTAAGTGGCTTACATAAATATGGTTAATTACAAACAGAAATAATATATAGTAAATCATTTACCTGTCATATTGGTACTGGCTGAGGGTATGATCATAAGGATAGTAGGCAGCAGTCTGGGTGATGCCTGCATGTGCAGATCCAGTGCCATCTTTTGAATCAAATGTGTTCTGTAACAAAAGGTCAAGTGTACTTTATATGGCTACATACACATATATTATCTGGTTCACTGTACTATACCACAACAGATAGACATATATATACTTGTGTTTACAATCTATATTTTTTATCAAACCAGTCCAGGCACTGTATAATAATACTAATATAACACTTCTAAACACAAGACAAATTAGCTCATTCCCATGACAGATTTGGATATGGCCCATGTATTTATAATGAATAGCAACATTACACATCGCCTTCCAGAACTCATTTTATGGTTAATATGTTTGTAGATAAGAGAAACAATTCATACACATTTAATACATATTCTGCTCTACAAAAAAAAAGATAAAGCAACTGACAACATCCATCTCCTGCTGTCACTTCTTGTTTATCTTTTGAGAATAGGGAAGACAAAATACTCTATGCTAATCTGAAGAATAACTGTAACACTAGCAGATAAGGGTAACAGCAAGCATTCTGCAGGGGTGTTCTTATTATTACATTGTGCTTGTGTGTGTAGGTGTGAATAATTAATGTGTGTGAGTGTGAACAGTACACATGGTTAAAAACACAAACCACTACATTAGGCTCAATTCGCCAAGCTAACACACCAATGAAAATGATCCTTATTTTCATAAAAAGTGACAGCTATATTTAGCTGAGTCCAATGATCTTTGAAAAGTACAGTCACATGGCTAAAATAAAGATTCTTATCTTTAGGTGTTAGCTTGGTGGTTTGACATTCTTGTATTCTGCAGCATCAATGAGAATTCTGCAAGGAGAAGAAGGTCTTACCAGGGAATAAAAGGCAGAGGCATCGGTGCCATAGGTGACATAGTTTCCATAGCCCTGGGATCCAGTGTAGGGGCTTCCATAAACTCCTAGGGCAGCTGCAGAGTTCAGCTCATGCCTGGCAGTGGCCAGTAATCTGCTTTCGTACACAGGACAATAGACGGGGGTCTGAGCAGAGGCGGCAGCAGCTGTATCTGACAGAGTCCTTCCACTAGATTCGCAGCAGGTTGACAATGAATTGGTGGTCATCAAGAACTAGACAAGAAATCAAAACCATGCAAAATATTTGCTAAACCTTAAAAAAAATGAATTAATATGAGCCATACAAAAGTTGCAATCACATCCTCGTCCTAATGCATAAATGTGACATATCTAGAATCAGAAGAATATAATACGCTATGGTATTGAAATCTCAAGTCCCGATAACGAAATGTATTTCCGTCATCCAAAATTAATGTACAACCTTGTAGGACATAAAATACTTTTGTGTACAGGCTGGACAGCTTTGTCCTGTATGATCACTCTTTTTTTTTTTCCTATGGCCTCTCTATTACCATAGATCGCGATTTTATCACGCCAGCAAAGTACCCTGCTAATGTTAAAGTGCAATATTTAAGGCTGCCTCGCTTCTCAGCAATCGGTCTTACCTGTGGTGTGGACGAGTAGGGATACCCAAACTGAGGATATGACATGATACATAAACTCCCGGCTCCCAGGGAAGGAGATTCGTTTCTGTAGCTTAGCTGTGCTCTCTTCTGCAACAATAGCTTGGTGACCACAGGTTTCTAGATGCTTACAGGAGGAAGAAGAATACCATCTTTAATATTTTTTAACCCCTTTAGTCCTCCAAACTCCTCTCTACACGTCTACTAAATCCTTGAGGTCTCTTGAAAAGTGCTCAATATGACACAATGAAACATATCAGTCATCGAACAACAACATCAAACACTCAAAACAAAGCAAGAATAAAAATAAATAAATAATAATAAATATATAGAAAACGCATCAGGTCAGATGCAAGTTGCTTTAAACAGTGCTCGAAGTGACGTCACGAAACCCTTTAATTCCCAGAACAGTTTTTTTTTTACAGATTCGGATGCTGTGCATCCAAGGGTGCAAAATACTGGTATACAACTATTGCTTTTATGGATTGTTCCAGTGATCTTACAAGCTAATTATAGGTGTTCCTATAGCACTCGGGCAAGTTGAGAAAATGAATGATTTGATCTAAACAATCACCGAAACACCCATTAATGATTTTTCTCCGTATTCACTGAAGGGTGGTAAGCAATTTTAATTAGAAATTAATTAATGAGCATCTGTTTCTTCCCACCCCACTCTAAATAATCAGTCTCAATTACAAAGGAGAGCCATGTAAGGACAGAAATGTGACTTTTCTCTGATTCTAGTACATATGAGCATTTAAACTCATTCAGAGGTCCAGGATTAAATGTCAAACGAGTTCTTTTTTTATAATGTAAATCTGCATTTCCATCTGAAAACTGAATCCTTATTGCCGAGTAATTCTTCCATTTTTATTTATCTGAAGGACACCTATTGGCATGAAACAATTGGGGCAGTGCAAAGTTTGGCTTTCTCTTTTGTGATGGTGTTTTGTACTATTGTTTAGGACAAGGATCGTTTTCTTATGATACTCCAACACTCTGTATTAAATGTTTATTAATTATCGGTGTAAAATCACAATTGAGGGTTCCAGCATTGTATACAGCGTGACTGAGTCGAACAATCAGCATTTATGTTACGCAGAATGACTTCTATCAGACACTATAATCTAACCAAATGAATCAAGAAGTGTCCTGAGCTGATAAAGAAAATCCATAAAAGTCTTCCCATAGTATCCGCTACATCATATTTTGACCTGCACACAGAGAGTCCTTGTAATAGAACTGGACTTAGCATTAGTTTGCAGCAGGTTGACGTAGGAAAGGGCTACCTGGCATAAAACAGACTTCAATCAACGTGAGAATGAATGGTGGGAGACATGTATGCCCTGACACAGGACAGGCTGGGCCAGTACAGCGGAGGTACACTTCTCCTAGGCATGATGTGCTGACTTGCTGAGATAGCTTCCTGGGTTCAGACATGTGGATAGCCCCAGGGTCACACTCTAATTAATGACGGTGTTCTCTTCTTTTCCCCAGCTGGAAGACTGCCTCCCAGAGACGAATCTGCCCACTCCTGACAGCTCGATTGAGGGTGATTGATGACTATCTGGAGACCACTGTACGTCTAATATAATATATAATGCTTAATTGCTTTCATTTACAGATGAAAATACTTATCATCACATCACGTTAAACTCCACAGCAACATGCTAGGATGCTGGTATTACATTTCCTAAACGTGTCACTTGCAAAGTTTCCTTCACTTGGTAACACAAGGCATACTAGACTGTAGTGGCTTCACTGAACTGTATCAGCAGTTTACAAACTCTTTCTGGTTATGAGGATTGAAATAATCTACTTAGTAATTAATCTATCGTAATGGCACTTATTATGTTTACAGCAATTACACTAATACATTAACATCTATACATATTGACAGTTACATACATTCACACATGCTGGCTTGATTGGGTGCTGAATACAGGATGATTCTGTTTGAGCTATGAAATATAAGGATGTGAATAGATGTAGCAAAAATGTTTCCTCAGGGGGGTTACTCATGCAAAGTGACCATAGCAAGGAAGCTTCTACTTTGAGACCCTTAATACAAGTGCCCTCTGATAATAGCATATGAAATCAACACAGCTGACAAGCATGCCATTTTAATAAGTGTCTTCCCTGACTAGAAGAATCTGATCTGCATAACAAAGGCTGTCAAATACAAATAATTGAAGGCAGGATTGTCGAAATAAAGGAAAGAAGTGGCATGTTAGTTGGTAGAAAATGTTTACATAACATTGCACATTATCAATGATAACATTGGAGAAAGCAGATCGATACGGGTGGTCTTCTGATCTCTGTGTTAAAACGTGCCTGGTGGTAAAAGAAGCTTAACACAATGCTCCCTCCTTAAATTTCCAGGGAATGCCCAGGCCAGGATGTCTTCTCGTGTAGGTTAACATTTAGCCTTTCACTTTGCAAACATATGGTACATTAGAGCATGTCAAATGTGAATGGCAAAAGACGGTGCCTGGCCAGGGCCTCTGCTTATTATACATAAACCAATTGAACAAGTGCTTTGATGGCCAGACCTCAAGATAAGCGAGCCCTGTAAATGCAACAATTAAATCATCTGCCATTCCTATCATTTATTAGAACGTTTAGAAATATAGGTAACATTATTGTTAAACTGCACAGAATCCCAAGTAGCTGGGCTGACCTCTGAGGGCAGGCAGTTTATGACTACTATATACATATGTTCTGTATAGTGTATCCACCTATGTCACAAAATCAGAACATTTAGAACAGACCAATATAAAGCACTGCACTAGACTTTACATATCTGTTCGCACTTTGGTAAATAAGTATCGATCCTCGTTTAGAATGTCTAATTATTACGTCGAGTGATACTTAAAGAGGGGAAACACACTACCCACATGTTAACAAAATAACTTCTGAGTGCAAGCAGTCTGCCCCAGCGCTCAGTTGTATAACAAGCCATCAAGACAAGAGAACACTTCGATCTGAGATCGCTTTACATTTCTGCATTACTCTCTGCTATAGTTATGTGAATCCCTCCAAGAGTTGTATAAAGTTTTCCCCAACTACATCCATGCAGCATAGAGACCATACAACAAGGGACATGCACGATACTTGTTCTCTATTGTCAAACCCATGAACAAACTTTGTAAGGTTGCCGTCTTCCTTATGTACTACGTATCGAGGTCAGGTACAAGATGTACATTCATCACAGTCAATGAAACTATAGCAATGCTTACAAATGCCATACCTGTAAGTAGCGAATAAGCTTACTAAACTGTTCTGCATCTTATGCAGTCAGTATGACTATCTTTTAGTTCTAGCAGTCTTCACACCCCTTACTAGCTATTATTGTTTGAAAGCAGCAAATAAACAAGGTATTACCTGGGATTGTTGCAGGCTGCAGCTTAGGTCTTCTCCCAGCTGGCTTTCCTGAAGACTAGAGATTTCCTCTTGCCTGCACTGTCTCACTTGGTAAGGAGATGCGAGGGAGTAATGTAGACATTTCTGCGTATATCATACCTGACTAGAGTGGAGTAGTGCTCTCAGTCCCCAGGCACCGCAATCACTTCACTAACCCTCTGTACTGGAGTGACGTTAAACTGAACAGCTCCACTGAGCACGGGGCTTCACTGATTAACGCTTTTCAGCACCAGCATAGCACAGAGCCTACACTAATATTCTGCTTCAAACTTCTTTCAAAACATCACTAAACTGATCTACTGACCTTCTATTAAATGAATGATGCATAATATCTATGATCTATCTATCTATCTATCTATCTATCTATCTATCTATCTATCTATCTATCTATCTATCTATCTATCTATCTATCTATCGCTTACCAGAACTAACTGTACTTGGTGATTTCTAAAAAAGGTTATACAGCACTTATCTCTTATCACAGCTACCTCCCCAAAACTATCAATCTATCTATCTATCTATCTATCTATCTATCTATCTATCTATCTATCTATCTATCCATCTTTATATCTTTTAATCACTTTCCATAACTAACTGTAATGTGTTATTTCTAAAAAAAAGTCTATACAGCTACCTTCCATAAAATATCTATCTATCTATCTATCTATCTATCTATCTATCTATCTATCTCTTGCCATAATTGCTATTGTTTTTAAGTATACATATAATTATACAGCTCTTATCCCTTATTGCAGCTACCTTCCCAAAACTAATTGCATCTATCTATCTATCTATCTATCTATCTATCTATCTATCTTTCTGTGTATCTTTCAATCTCTAGCCATATCTTACTGCACTTGGTTATTTCTAAAACAGGTCTAAATAGCTCTTATCACAGCTACCTTCCCAAAACAAATTGCTTCTATCTATGTATTAATGTATATGTCTATCTATCTATCTATCTATCTATCTATCTATCTATCTATCTATCTATCTCTCTTTCTATCACTTATCATAACTAACTGTATTATTTCTGAAAATAGATACAGCTCTTATCTTTTAGCACAACTACCTTCCCAAATCTATCTATCTATCTATCTATCTATCTATCTATCTATCTATCTATCTATCTATCTATCTCTCTTTCTATCACTTATCATAACTAACTGTATTATTTCTGAAAATAGATACAGCTCTTATCTTTTAGCACAACTACCTTCCCAAATCTATCTATCTATCTATCTATCTATCTATCTATCTATCTATCTATCTATCTATCTATCTATCTATCTATCTTTCAAAGGAATTTTTGCCTGCCTTACTATCTTGGCAAATTACAAGTCATTACTGAACACCGTTACAATGCACGTCTATATAAACTGAGACTGTGTGAAAGAATAGGCGGTTTCTAGTCCAGTCGACCCAATTTTTGCAATACACAAAAAAGGCTAAAATGTCACATTTCTGAGCAAGTTCCGTTACATGAACACATTGACATGCTCACGCTGGGTCATAGGGTGAGTCATAATTTGCATTGGCCTCATTTAGCAGACAAAGTAAGTGCACACAGTATAGTAGTTCATATAATTATATTTTTCTATATAAGAGGGGAACCACTATAGTTATACACTTATCAGTTGTGTTTATCCTTTCCTTTCCCTATTAGTCCACATACTATAAATGCCACTGCTGTATGATCTGGAAGGAGTTGTCTATTAAAGGCCACATCATTAAATCATGTTACCCCCAAATTAAGAGAGTAGAAATGATGATTTGCTATATTAGTCACAACTCCATTAATCTTCTCTGTTCCATGACTTCCTAGCAGCTTTTGTCCTGAGGGATATGTGTTTATTTATTTATACCTTCTCCTGGTAACAAAGGAATGCCTATCTGTATCATCGTATGTGTGTGCCTAGCTCCAGCATGCTCACAGTTAATCTGTGACACGGAGCAAGGTGTTTATATAGTATTTACAGGAAGCAGACAATAAACGTCCCAGGAACACCAGAGAGCTATTCAAAGAACACACTTCCAGACAAGCCAAAAGAAAACAAATGCTTCAGTGCAATAGAAAGGAATGCAATGTACGGTACGGCGGCGACGGATTGGTTTTAAAATTACACTTTCCTCCAGAGTTTACATTACTGAGCCAAGGGTGAACCCCCTCACTTTTTAAAGCGTGTTGAGAAGCCTTATGTAATCTCTGAACAGAAAATTCTGATGTAGCTACACAGGCTCAGTCTTTTATGGCTGAGCCCACATCATCTATCACCATCACAAACACAAATGATGACAAGCTGACAAGGGGCAAAATAAATGAAAGCTACTGCTAGCATGTTCTCATTTTTTTTTCTGCAGTGTGCACTCCCATGCAAGGAATCATACAAATTCACATCTGGCAAAATAAATCTGACGATAAACTTATTGTGTTATGAGACTTCCGCCTTCTCACTTGAGTAGTTCATTTTGGCGACCTCACCTATTATATACCTTTATCACAGCATGAACTTAGCTTATAGGACCAGCCTGGCAAACTATAGCAAGCCCTGCCCCAGCCCCCTACCCTGAGCCTCCAGCTGGTAACTCACCAGAAAAAAACACATTAGTCCAATCTCTTTGAATAAAATATACATTTGAATGTTGGATTACCTAAAATGTGTAGCAATCCTTTAACGCTGTGCGATTGCTTACATTGCAACCAAATGCAGAGATCAGTCAATAGATGAAAAACCCACAGAGATCACTCATTCTGTTTGACTTATATACCTGCTATCAGTTGTGTGTAAAAGGTCAAGTTGGATGTTATTTATCAAGAAGGCACAGCGGGGTAGAAACAGCAAATCCATTAGAAGGATTTCCCGGAGTACACTACAAATGAAGGCATACCCCATATATCGCTTGCCAGTGTCACATAACAGAGCTATAAGTCTCGGCAGCCTGCAGTGTATCCAGGTACCAGTATTACCAAACACTTGTAAGCTGGAGCTTGTCTAATAATAATGTGCTTCGCAAACTGATATTGCAAAGAGCTTCCCATGCAATGCCTCCAGTCAACGGATTTACAGTGACTTGTTCAAGGTCACCCTCTAATGACCCATATCTAATACACTGGTTGTTAAGACTTCAGTCATTGTCTTCTAACTAAACTCATCCTAAACAACATGACCTTCTCTATTGTAGAGCTACTTGTACGAGCTACTTTGCAAATTTACTCAACACTGAAAAAGTTCAAGCCCCCCACTTAGGCTCACCTACACAGGAACTTCACTTCTAGTCTTTGCAATTTGGGTTGCTGGTGTTACATATACGTACATCTACCACTTGCTTGTGACAAGCAACGATGTGAACACAGAGGTGCATTCAATTAATTGCAGACACATTGGGATATGTATAAACACATTGGCAGGATATGTAAGGACAATAAAACACGCGAAGACCTGGAGCTAAAGGCAGCATAGAATAATAATGCAGGCTAGGTACAATAGGTGTGAGCCCAGTTCGCGCAGCTCCCATAGTTCAGTATGAATTGGTAGTCTTATAATTGCACAAAGCAGTGAATTACTAGGACTGGAAATACTGGGAATAAAAAAAAAGAAAAAAAGGCTATTCTGTTTGCGGAAAATGATCCTACACCCTGTCAGCTGCATTGCTTTACCTCGATTTGATTTACATGAAAATACAAATTCATTTTACACCCAGTGATTCTAACACCTTCGTCCTAAAGTGCTGATAATCTTCTTTCTTCAGAAGACAATCACATTGAAAGTCATAGCCCGTGCTGTCTCTACTCTTCCTCATACACATCTTAAAAAAAAAAAAAACCCATCCACGTGCTTATGGCTTCATTATCTTAAGCACAACTTCAGCCAGTCTTGTTCCAAGCAAAAAAAAACAAACATTTCCTAAACACAAATTACTGACAGCTTTACTTTATTTCTTATAGCCTGCCATGTATACTACAGATAATTAACCTATTAGTAGACATCATATTTACATTCATCCAGCCTGTCCTGGTGACTTAGAACACAGTACATATAATAAAATAAAAGCTCTTACCGTGCTTTACAAGTGTTGCAGTCTCAAGTACAATGTATGATTTTATTTAAACCATAGCTAGAGGCTGACAGTAGCGCTTGCATTGACCAGGACATGACGCTTTTAATTACTGTTACAGTAAATCACTCTATACCAGGCTACAGGAATTAGTTTTTCTAAAGAAATCTGATTTTTTTTCTTATATTTTTTTTTCAATTCAATTAATTGAGAGAAGGAGATAAAAGGCGCATGTGCTTAATGACTACACTGAAACCCTAAGGGTTTTCTATCTAAAGAAAAGGACAAAAGTATCACTTCAAACAACAGAGCAGAACTCCAGGTTTTTGATTGATACCACCTACACGTATCCGCCACGACCTATTTTTAATGACCTGGGTGCATGTATATTTAGATCGTCTTTTCTTTTCTTTTTTGCCTTAGAACAATGCATACAAATGTCTAATTTTTACAGTATCAAGCTGCAAAGACATTTTAATCATAGCGAGTCTCCGATGAAAATTGCATTGATGTCATTTTTGGATTACAAAAGCCACAGAGGAAAAAAAAAAAGAAAAGGAAAACCGCTGACGAGACCATTTATTTTATTTACCATGAAAACCGAAAAGGGTCATGCCATTCCTTTAAGTCGAAGTGCTTCTTTCACCCCGAATAAAGAAGCGCTTGACCTGTACACAGAAGTGAATAAACATCAATATAACTCAATTAAAGCAACAGTTTGTGACCATCCACTAAATCACCTGTTAGAGATTGCCATGTTCTTTTACCAGCTGAAAATGGAAAGCATCCATGAAGAACGCATCAAATGAATGCTACATATTCCAATTCTCATGTACATATTTGCCTTATTTCTCTAGGAAAAATGATCATGTTTGTGGATGGGTTGTGAAAAAGTTTCAGATGTTGATACATATAAATTGTAACATCACTATTGTTTTCTAAGTATCTTCACCACCTGCAGGGAAAGAACTAACAGGAAATCTTTCTGGTTTATGCAAATCATAGTTACACCAATAAAAGAACATCTTATGCCAAAGCCCTTTCTCAGGCACAGTGAAGCTGAGTGCTTTCAGCTTCAAATGCCAGAGGTGAACAAACAAGCTGAATATTGATGCTAGGTTGTATTCTTAAGGTGCCCATACACCTTACAATTATCTGCAGATTTTCTGTGGTAAGATGGAAAAAGTGCAACAGATTGGCCCAGGTGGAGATTACTCCATCCACACAGTTAAGTGTAGATGGGGGAATCTGTTGCACCTTTTCCATCTGACCACAGAAAATCTGCAGATAATTGTAAGGTGTATGGCCAGCTTTAGATTGTAAGCTCCTAGAGGGCAGGGACTGATGTGATGTACAATGAGTTAAAGCTGGCCATACATTGTTACATTGTTTCATTCAACCTGTGGTCCAAGCAAAAAAAGAAAAAAAAGATAACAGATCCCTCCATACACTATAAACAGACATATGGCTGCCATCACTGTTCGCCAAAAAATTTCCATCCGGCTCCTTCGATTTTCTGATCATTCAGTGGGTGAAAATTAATTCACCCAGTGAATGAATTTTGGTCACTTCATCAAGAACCAGCAGAAATTCGTACAGAGTATGGGCAGATGAAAGTGCTGCATAAACAGACTGCTATACATAAATACTTGTATTCGTTCATTAAATAGACTTGGTCCTTTGTAATGGTGACTTTTAAAAAATATAATAATATGAATGAATTGATTACCAATTTGTAAAGCCTTACAGAAGAGCTGCAGAACTTTGAAAAGCTAACCTACGCAGTGGGGTTACCACAGCACTGCAAGGGTTAACTGCTCGCTTTTCTTTAGAGGCAAAAATAAAGAAGATACACTCACCCAATCCTTGGTCCTGCAGAAGTGGCCGCTCACCTCTCTCCCCATTTGCTCCGGCTGTCGTATGTCCCTCAGCATCTTCACCTCTAATATACCTGTGTTAGACGTGATGATGTCATGGGTCCTTAGACCTCCAGAGCCCGGGGAAGAGGAGGCTGCAAGGACCGGTCTAGCAGCCAGGAAGGACCAAGGATCGGATGAGTTTTTCTTCTTTATTTTTGCCCCCTAGACAAAATGAGCACTTAACCCTTCCAGTGCGAGGGTAGCCCTACTGCGAGGGTTAACTTTTCATAATCCCAGAGTTCTTCTTTAAGCTGGCCATACTCTGCTTGGATTTTGTCTGAGTCCTGCTGACTCAGCCTGCTGGCCCCAGCAACACCTATCTGTTCATCAATAGTCGATTTTCCAATTGTTGAAGCAGCCGGTCCAAAAATTGTTGCCGAACAGTGACTGTAGCCAATCAGGGGCAGACGCTGTTGGGGTATTCCAGGACCCGTTTCCCATAGAAAAGAAAACACCGGTAGCCACAAAACCCTTTTGACATCTTAAATGAAGATAACACGTCATATATTGTTTTTTACCTTTATGCTATGTATAGCATGTATATAGGTATATGTGGTCTTAGTAACGCACTGGATCAGGGCTTACCTGAGACCCTGCAGAGCACACCTGAGAGTGACCCTGCAGAGCACACCATAGATCCTGCACAACCCATCTGAGACTCTCTATGGTGGGCTCTGCAGGGCCTCATGTGGACTGGTCACCCGCACCCTGGACAGGGAGCCGCAGCAGAGGGATGAACGAGCCACATGCGGCTCCGGAGCCGCAGGTTGCTGACCCCTGGGCTATTCTAACAGCAGCCCACCCACTGCTGTCCGAATACAGTAGCCCAGCAGGGGGAATTAAACATGGATGGGGGAAATAAGTGTTTGTCAAAAATAATAGTATATAATCAGCTTTAGACTACTTGCATGTCTTGCTTAAAGGAGAACTATGGGGTCAGTGTTTTTCCCCATAGTTCTCCTTAGGGTAACGGGAGGACACAAACTAGCATCCTCCCGTTACCCTAAACTCAGTTTACCGCGAGCTACAGCTTGCGGTATACTGAGACGCCGCAGCCGGAGCGGATCCCGACTTAGACGACGGGATCCGCCCAGCTGCGTGAGTGACAGCAGGCTCTGCCTATCTAGAGGCAGAGCCAGCTGTACCCGCCCCCTCCCCCGTCCGTTCCGCCAGTCAGCGCTGGCAGATCGGAGAGGGGAATCCAGCCCCTCCCCCTGTCACGGCAGAGAGCCGTGACAGGATCAAGAGGTGAGCTCACCTCCCGATCTACTGAGCCAACCTGTGACAGTCTCATTGTCACAGGTCGGCTAGAACTATGAGGTGAGTGAAAAGCACTCACCTCATAGTTCTCCTTTAAAGTCGAATTGAACCCTCAGTATTTATTACTGCAGTGCAGTCAGGCTGCATATATGGTGAAAAATATGGGTCTTTGTAAAAATTTTTAACTGCTAAGTGCTGCCGAAAGGGTTAAAATACCCTGCTCTGGCAGCATATAGGAGAGTCAGACCCAGTTCTCTCACACAAAGCAGCCAACAGGCTCCTTAGCACTCTGACATGTACCCCCAAACTCTGCTCCAATCAACAGTGCTACTCAGGGATCAAGAGCCTTGTTGATTAGAACAGTGTTCGGGGGAACATGTCAGACCACTGGAGAGCCAGGCCGCTGGTTTGTGTGAGAGAGCCACACTCTGACTTTTATATGCTGTTTGCACAGGGTATTTTAACCCTTAGTGCAGCACTTAGCAGTTAAAGTAAGAGCTCTGTACTTATTACTGTATATACAGTATAGCCTGACTGCATTACCGTAATAAATAGCGGGGATTCAGTTGGGCTTTAAGGGCAAATGGTAACACATATATACTGCTTCTAAAACACATCTAAAGCACTGCATGAAAAACACAGAAACATGAATGTAGCCTTGTTAAGTCAACGCATAATCGCTGCATGGTAGCATTGCTGCATTTCTACAACCTTACAAGATTCTGGGTCCTAAACAGTAAAACAACTCTTTGAAGGTTTTGTTCACATTCAGGTGCCTTAGAACCACAATACACTGCTGCCTATGACAACTTTACCATTCTAATCATAGGTACAGTTTGCATACTGTATATTTGGATACATGTTGTGAACTTTGAAAAAAATCATGCAAGCAGCAGAGTTTGAGTCTTAGGACACAGTGAGGGGAATTCATCAAAACTGGAGCAGAGAAAATCTGGAACAGTTGCCCATGGCAACCAATCAGCTGCTCTCTTCAGTTTGTTCAATTAGGATTTGAAATTGAAAGAGAGATGCTGATTGGTTGCCGTGCGCAGCTGCTCCAGATTTTGTCTGCTCTAGTTTTGATAAATTTGCCTCAGAGAGGGGAATTTCTCAAAACTGGAGCGACAGAATCTGAAGCAGTTGCCCATAGTAACCAATCAGCTTCTCTTTTCAGTTTGTTCAGTTAAAAAAGAACTCTAAGTAAATAAAAAAACATATCCTCACATTGGGACTACTCCCACTGCAAGGGTTAAGTGCTCGTTTTGTCTAGGGGGGTCAAGTAAGGCAGATCTGGTGGTCAAAACTCAATGGACCTGCATATGATGTAATGCTGTCAGTGGTCCTTAGACCGCCAGAGCCCAGAGGAGAAGAGGCCATAGGGACCATGCTAGCAGCCCGAAGGGAGCCAGGATCAGGTAAGTAATTCTGTTTTATTGCAGTCCCTAGACCAAAACAAGCCCTTAACCATTTCATTGCAGGGGTAGTCCCACTACAAGGGTAAGTTTTTCTATTTGTCTGGAGTTCTTTCTTAAGGTTTGAAAATGTTTTGTTTATATCAGTATTTAAAAGAGGACTACATTTGCTGCTATATCTGCTGTGAATTTGCCTTATCTGTGCTAAAACTGTACGTAAAAAAATCCACAGTTTTCAAATGATGGCAATAATAATAAGAGGTCTTAGGAAGACGTTGTCACAGCACTTCATTTTAAAGTGCATCCAAAGTGCTGCAGGCAGAAATTTAAGGGGCAGCACAGTGGTATATTGGTTAATCTTGTAGCACTGGGATTCTTGGTTAATGTCCTAGTCAGGATACTATCTACACGGAGTTTGCATGTCCTCCCTGGGCTTGTGGGGGTTCCCTACTACAGTCTAAAGACATGGTGGTAGGTTAACTGGTTCCTGTCTCCTTTCTGAAAAGCTTGGCGTTAAGCTGGCCATACATGGAGCGAATTGTGTCCAGTTCCTGGGGGATCAGCCAAAGTTTGCCAGCACCCCCTACTTGACAAAAGTCGGGTTTTCAATGGACTTTTGTAAAAGGAGCCAGTCTGAAAATGTTTGGACTGAACAGTGCCTTCATCCAATCAAATGCAAGGAGTGTTTGGGAATTCAGCAGTCACTGGAGTAGCAACTGCTGATTTCAATAACTGGCAGTGGAAGATTCGACCATCCACACCGATTATCATGAATGGAGAAATCTGTGGAATTTTTTCAGTTCAGCCCACAGGCTGAGCAAAACAAATCTGTAGGTGTATGGCCAGCTTTGGTATGATATTCTACTGAGTGTGCCCAAGATGGCTGCCTCACCAGCCGCCCCAACAGCAGAGAAAGCACTTTGAGTCCCCATGGAGAAATGTAAATTAATTTAAAAAAATCAGAACTGTGGACATACTCCCACATAGCACACAGCATGTTAAAGGAGAACTATGAGGCGAGTGCTTTTCACTCAGCCTCATAGTTCTAGCCGACCTGTGACAATGAGACTGAAATAGCCAAAAGGAATCTAGCTATGCATTCCTATGGTGATTTTTTTTTAATTCTGACGGCAGCAGAACCGCCCGGCCAATAGAAAACAGTTGGGAGCAGCTGGCTGTCACTGCTAGCTCCGCCCAATCGTTTTTTCTATTTTATTTTTTACTACTTTTTTAACTGTATTTCTATTCTGCTCAGTACCACAGAGGTACCAAGCAGAACAGCCGAGCCGAATGCTGAGCATGTTTGGCCGACCCGAAGCCAGCTGAAGCCACCCGATGTACTGGAATCAGCCGTACCAGCCTGAAGTGAATAGCAGAACAGCGTTCGGCTCACTTCGCTTCGGGTCGGTTAGTCACTCGGCTGCCTATGGAATAGACCCCCTAAACTTCAGGTGGAAGACAATAGAAACTTGTCCGTGCCCCTATTTGGAAGATTTCCCTTCTCTTTTTTTTTTCAGTGACTGTTGCCACCTGAGACAGAAGTGAGAAGAAAGGTGATCAATGGGGACATTGATCATTGTATTTCAATTTGTGTACCTCCATTAGAAGAATTCCTCCATCATTTCTGTCCTATAGACTGATGAATGAAAATCGATCCAACAGAGAAATAATAAAATAAAAAACCCTCATATATGTTTAAATACTTTCTCCTTATTTAAAAAACAAACAAACAAACAAACAAACAAACAAAGATTTGGCTTCAACTTAAAAAAAAAAAGAACTTTTACTTTATTATAATTGTTACTATAATGGTCATCCTCAGAGAATCTAAGACCCAGTGTTAAGAAAGGTGGCGCAGGCAAGGATAGGAGAGGGGAAAGACTATGGGGAGCATTTAAAATGCATACCATAATGGTGCTTATGGTAAAATGCATTGTATTTATAATGCACTGTGATGTATATTGTGCTTTCCCAGTTTCAGAACTCTGAAGCTAGGGCAGTACAATAAAAACTGATGTAATATTTTTTTTTAAATCAACCTGGGAGAGCCTGGTCAGATCATGTGACCTCTCAAAGCCACATGGCCTTCTCTCCTCCAATCATTGCTGGCTGCATTAGGCAGAAAGAACGTCTTGGGGCTTCGAGGGATCCATTCCATGGGCTTCTTTTTCATGAATGTGTGTTGCAGTTTGCATAACTTAGTGGAGTATAATGGAGAGCGGATAATGATATCTGCCCATCTATAACTGTAACTTACAGTTGTTAGCTGCAAGTGATGCAGTAGCCTCTGCCATAGCTGACCATTGCAAGAACCACACTGAGGAGAACATTGCACAGAAAATGAAGCTAGGGTAAACCCCCAAAACATCTGTATCCCAACACAGTCTGAAGTAACAACACATGTACTAAAGCTGGCCATACACTAGTAGATTTCCAAATGAAAGAGCTTTCTTTACCACCTGATAATGCCATCAGACACTTGACAAATGTTGAACAACATTTTGTTTTATTTTAACATTCTCTTTTGGAATGAATGCAGTTTCCCGAATGAAATGACCACATTCACTGTTAGAATTTAGTTTGTTCGAGAAACATTTTCCATCCTGCTCCTTCGAGTTCTTCGTTATGACGGTCCAAATCGATCATTGACTTGACCCCATCGACTAACAGAAAATTCAACTAAAGAACTTTTGTATGAAATTTTGTTCGGAAATCTAGTAGTGTATTGCCAGCTTAAAGGAGAACTATGAGGTGAGTGCTTTTCACTCACCTCATAGTTCTAGCCAACCTGTGACAATGAGACTGTCACAGGTCGGCTCAGTAGATCGGGAGGTGAGCGAACACATACCGGGTTCGCTCACCTCTCGATCCTGTCACGGCTCTCTGCCGTGACAGGGG
>NW_017307989.1:214933-258830 GCF_000935625.1 Nanorana parkeri
CTCACCTCTCGATCCTGTCACGGCTCTCTGCCGTGACAGGGGGAGGGGCTGGATTCCCCTCTCCCCTCTCCGATCTGCCAGCGCTGACTGGCGGAACGGACGGGGGAGGGGGCGGGTACAGCTGGCTCTGCCTCTAGATAGGCAGAGCCAGCTGTCACTCACGCAGCTGGGCGGATCCCGTCGTCTAAGTTGGAATCCGCTCCGGCGTCTCAGTATACCGCGAGCTGCAGCTCGCGGTATACTGAGCTTAGGGTAACGGGAGGACGCTAGTTTGTGTCCTCCCGTTACCCTAAGGAGAACTATGGGGAAAAACACTGACCCCATAGTTCTCCTTTAATAGAGTGAGGAATTATGAATTTATAAATTTTCGAATTATGAGGAAAGATTAGACCCTCTGTCATGATTATATTGCTTCCATTCCTGTCCTTGTGATGGCTCTCAGACAGAACAAGAAAAAAAAACCTTCCTCTATGTTATCTGTTAATGTATGTTAAAAACTATCCTCAGTGGGGATGCATACAACATTTAAAACAGTTCGTCAGTTTGTAACCCTTCAACAAAACAAATAAAAAGGGTTTGGGTCGAGTTGGGCTTAAAAGTAGACCAGGAAGTTTGAGATTGCCCGTACTCTTGCTGCTACCCCTAGAGGAGGATAGTGGAAGAAAGCTTCCATTTAGGATCTTATTTGGAATCATCATACCAGCAACAGGGAACCTAAGGCCCATGTTTAGGTGTCTGGGTCTAGCGGCATCCCTGAGGGTCTGTTCACACCATAGTACATGCTTTAACAAGCACATGCACTGGTATGCAAATTTTAACCTGCACTACAATGCACTGCACTATAATGCATGTGTGGCAATGCATTTTTTTAAACACACACTGTAATTTTTAGCATGTGATGCTCAACAATACTGCAAATCCTAATTTTGTGCAGTGCAGGTCAAGGCTATTTGCTTTGTCTTTGCATTGGGATCTTATTGAGTAACGCAGCTCAATGCTCATGATGTGAGCAAGCCCTGAGAGAAAACAACTTTTATTATTACTGCTGATAATTATAGAGGTCAGGCATATTCTACATACAGGCATAGTCATCATGTGATACCACCCCAAACTGTAGTGAACATCACATGTACAAAATTCAGTACATAATGGATTGTAATTAATATTTTTGTTGAATAATAAAACTGGTGCTATCATGCTACAAGTTAACTACCTTAAATGGTAGTTAATGGTGGTGGAGCAGGCTGCTCCAATATTTCTTGGGAAGATAATATTACACTAGCCATTAGAAGAAAACATTTGAATGGCACATCTTTATCCATTGCTGGATAGATTCAAGCAGCTGGCTATTTTAAAACCCATGAGAGGCAGAAAAAATTGCTTTAAGGCAAGACTTTCAATTATTTTTAGCTTCTTCCCTGGGGAAGCTCATAATACAGTAAAGCAGGGAGAGTTTCAATAGAAAATCCAAGAAGTTGGTTTCTTACTTTCAGTCAAAACGTAAATTTTACAAAACAAAAAACAATGTGGTTCCTGTAAATAATCCCAATCATGCTTTGTGTCATGTGCAACAGCTCTTCCTTGTCAAATAAACATCAAACCCATTCATACTATGCATTAGTAAAAGTAATGACATTTTATACATTTTGAAAGGATATGAATATTGGTTTAGTATGGGTTACTAATGCTATACAGCAAACACGGCAACTGCGCTAAAGAAGGGAACAGAAAGGTTTTTATCGCAGAGGAGGGATACTATGGGGTCTATTCACGAAGCTGCCAAAGGATCTGGCCGTAGCTTCGGCCGATCCTTCGGCTAGCTTCGGCCCCAGGATAAAAATGTCTTTTTTTCCCTTTCTATTCTGATATCGCTCGTGTCAGAATAACGAAAAAAAAGCAGTGTTTCTCTCCGGGGCGGCCGGGAGCGGGATGCTCCCAGAGCGCCCAGGAGAGTTTAAAAATGTTTTTTTTTACATCAGCAGAGCCGCCGGACAATAGGAAACTATTGGGCGGAGCTAGCTGTCACTGCTAGCTCCGCACAATCGTTTTCTATTTACTTTTTTAAAACGTTTTTCACTCTTTTTCTGTTCTGCTCGGTACCTCTGAGGGACCGAGCAGAACAGCTGAGCCGAATGCCGCTCGGCGGCATTCGGCTATTCACTCACTGCTGTTTGGCATCTTTAAGAATAGCCTGAACAGCAGTGAGAAGCCTGCCGGAGGAGCCGAACAGTGTTCGGCTCACTTCACTTCAGGTCGGTCATTCACTCGGCTGCCTACGGCAGCTTAGTGAATAGACCCTTGGAATAAAGGCTTCTTACTTTCCTGTTCACATTCTTTTTTAGTGTGTATACTGAGCTGTCCATGTGGGGTACTGGGTAGAAGATGTTGGCGCAGGCAAGGGATCTTGCAGATGCCACATCGCTGGAGCGGAGGTGAGTATAGTTTCACTTTAAAGTGAGTATTCTGCAATCCTCTTAAATGATAATTCAGAGAGTACCTCACAGGGTCAGTAGGAGTGTATATCCTGATGCCTGTGCTTTGTAACTTCCTTTCTTTCAGCTTCTTGTATTGACAAACACATTGAGAAATTCTAAAGGGGCGGAGCCTACAGTGAATGTGTTTGCCAAATACTTGGCCAGTTCGGCTGTCTGAACCTTGTAAACAATCATCAGTCAGAAGTTGTTTACTGGCAGTAACACTACCATGACAGATCCCCAGCCGGCTTCTGTATCTAAACAAGCTACTGGGGTCCTTGTTGGTGTCATTGTTCAAACATATGATCTGCCATTTCCATCATGAGTAGAAGCGGGGAAGCGTTGTTGGTTGGAGGGTTGGCAGGATCATCAGGTGAAGCACATTGTGGCTGATTTGGAGTTACATCACTGGATGCTGCGATTGACATTGGATTTACATTATAGGACATTGTTTTTTTTTAAATAAAGGCATCTTTTCATGGTGTGGTTGTTTTTATTTACTTTTTTTTTTTTGTGAATGAGCAACAAGAACGTAAATGAGAACTATGAGGTGAGTGCTTTTCACTCACCTCATAGTTCTAGCCGACCTGTGACAATGAGACTGTTACAGGTCGGCTCAGTAGATCGGGAAGTGAGCGAACACAAGCTGGTGTTCACTCACTTCTCGATCCTGTCACGGCTCTATGTCGTAACAGGGGAGGGGATGGATTCCCCCCTCCCCGATCCGCCAGCGCTGACTGGCGGAACGGACGGGGGAGGGGGCGAGTACAGCTGGCTCTGCCTCTAGATAGGCACATGTCACATCGATGCCATGATCCACTCCGGCTGCGGTGTCTCAGTATACCGCGAGCTGTAGCTCGCGGTATACTGAGCTTAGGGTGACTGGAGGACGATAGTTTGTGTCCTCCCGTTACCCTAAGGAGAACTATGGGGAAAACCCCTGACCCCATAGTTCTCCTTTAACCCTTTCGCTGCCAAGGACACGGCTCTGTAGCGTGGCAGAGCGGGGGATCGGTAAATATCATTGATTTTTTTAACGATCCCTCTGTTTACAGCAAACACCGGAGTGATCGTCTGATCACTCCGGTGTTTGTAAATAACTGGGGACACATAGTATTATGTGTCCCCAGTTATGAATGAACAGGCTGTGATTTACATCACAGCCTGTTCATTCAAGAATTTATGAATGGGGACTAGCACTCACTACAGAGGCTTCTCCCCATTCATAAACTAATGATAGTAAGATATTTTTACTATCATTAGTTTGTGAATGAATGAGAAGCCTCTGTACTGAGTGCTTCCCATTCATTGAGTGCTGGGGCTGCAGAAAAAGAAATTGGGGACTTATTTCCTCAATTTCTTTTTCTATTTCAAAAGGGAAATGTCAGGGGTCTATTTAGACCCCAGAGATTTCACCGTAGCCCCCCCAACAGTAAAAAAAATAAATACAAAATTATTAAAAAATAAATAAAAAATGTTAAAAAAAATAAAATAAAAAAATGTAAAACAAAATAAAATTATTTAAAAAAAATAAAAAATGTGTAAAAAAAAAAAAAAATTAAAAAAAGCACAACCCCTCCCTCCCCCCACATAACACACACATATTGTGGTGCACACCATGCACATGCGCTGCAGTGCGTTGTTAGAACGCATCGCAGTGCATGATCTTTTTAATGTATTTTTTTCTTTAAAAAAAAATTAAATTAACTGTGGCAGCGCATGGCAAAGCTTTGTGACGCATTGCCATGCGTTGTGATCTTTGTGTTGCAATAAATATACGCCTGTATCATTTTATCACAACACAAACACCAACACAGTGTGAAAACAATTTTTTAACATAAGTTCCTTTTTTACAGTTTTGCGTACCGTAATTTTTTTACCTTTTCGCAAAAAGGCGCAATTTTAAATTTGCAAATATTTGTTATTTATTAACTCAATACAGTTTTATCTTTTAGATTTAGTCAGAAAATTATTATTTTTTGTGCGCTGATAGTGATTTTAGTGTGTTTTATCAATTGAATTGTGTATTTTTATCGGTTTAATATTAATTTGAGAAACATTTACGCAATTATCACAGGGCCTTCAAATTTAGTATCACCATCTTTTTATTCCACCGGGCCTGCGCTTTCAGAAAATATATGGTTTGGGGGGTCTTTTACAAATGCTAGCCTCCCAGCAGTTGAAAATCAAAATCAATAGGAAAAAATTGCAAAAAATGCAAAAATGGCTTGGCCAGCTGATTTGAAAAATGTTCCGGAGGGCTTGGCAGCGAAAGGGTTAAGAACATGGAAAAGGTTTGAATTTGAACTCAAACTCAATGCAAGTCTATGGAGCTAGAACTTTGAAAATCAATTGACCCCATTTTGAAGGCTTATATGCATTTTTTTGGCCATACAAAGTGTATGGGGATACAGGTACTGCCCTGGGGGACATGAATCAATGAAAAAAAAACTTTAATAAAATACAGTTTTTAAAGGAGCAGTGATTTTACCATCACTTAAAGTGAAACAATAAAAATGAAAAATTCCTTTAAATATCGTGCCTGGGGGTCCCCTTAAACTGCCTGTAAAGTGGCACATCTGTACGATGTATAGGACCTGCTGCAGCAAAAATAAAATTTTTAGTCTGGTAGGAATGTTAGGAGGGACCCCATTTTTTAAAAAAAAGCATGGGGTTCCCCCCAAAAGTCATACCAGACCCTTATGGTCTGGTAAGGATTTTAGGAGGGACTCCATATTAAAAAAAAAAAAAAGTGTGTGGGGTTCACCCTCAAAGTCATACTAGGCCCTTAAGGTCTGGTAAGAATTTTAAGGAGGAACTCTACCCGCAAAAATGCGGGAACGCAAAAAAATGTGGGGTCCACCCTAAAATTCCATGCCAGACCCTTGATCCGAGCACAGGTCTGGCAGGGCCGGAAAGGGGGGGGGCAAGCAAGCAAGGTGGGTGTAATAGCTAGTTTGCTATTGCAAAGTGAAATAGCCAATAGGAATCTAGCTATGCATTCCTATGGTGTTGTTTTTTTTTGACGGCAGCAGAACTGCTCAGCCAATAGAAAACAATTGGGGTGAGCTAGCTGTCACTGCTAGCTCCGCACAATCGTTTTCTAATTTTTTTCTACTTTTTTAAACTATTTTTCCATACTGCTCGGTCCCACAGAGGGACCGAGCAGGACAGCCAAGCCGAATGCCGCTCAGCGGCTTTTCGGCTATTTACTCACTGCTGTTCGGCATCTATGAGAATAGACCGAACAGCAGCGAGTAGCCTGCCGGAGGTTCGGCTCAGCCGATCCAGATTTGAATCGGCTGAGTCGAACTCCTTCTGCACTTCTGGTCGGCCGACCCGAAGCCACACGAAGCCACCCGATGTACGGCTGATTACAGCCGATATACGGCTGGAATCAGCCATACCGGCATGAAGTGAATAGCCAAACAGCGTTCAGGTCACTTCGCTTGGGGTCGGTTAGTCACTCGGTGGATAGTGAATAGACCCCAAAATGTTATTGTAGCTTGCTAGTTCCTAAATGTGGTGGCTCTGTTAGTTTCCTTTTTAAGGCTTTTTTTCATTATTTTCACTTGGTAATCCTGCCAATAATATACTTTTTGTTCTAAGGTGACAATGCCTTTTCAATGTACTATATCTATGGCTGTGTTGTAACCCTATGCTGCCCCCCTGTTTTAGACTACAAACAACCCCCCTCTTCTTATCTGCAATACATGGTTGAAGGAAGTTCACAGATCATTTTGAAAACTGATAACATTGTTTGACATTTCAGTACACTGGAAAGTACAGGGATACTGAGGGGTCTATTCACGAAGCAGCCGAAGGATCTAGCCGTAGCTTCGGCCGATCCTTCGGCTAGCTTCGGCCCTAGCTTCGGTACAGCAGAACCGAAGGGCTGCTGTACGGGCTATTCACTATAGCCCGTACAGCTCCCAAACTTGGCCGAGTGGAAACAGCAAACTAGCCAACAGCTAGTTTACTGTTGGCTATTTTTCTATTCTGACATGGCTCCGTGTCAGAATAAAGAAAAAAAAGAAAAAGCAGTGTTTCTCTCCTTGGCGGCCAGAAGCGGGAGACTCCCGGAAGAGTTTTTTTTTTTCCTCAGCGGCATTCGGCTATTCACTCACTGATGCTCGGCATCTATAAGAATAAACCGAACAGCAGCAAGTAGCCTGCCGGAGGTTTGGCTTAGCCGATCCAGATGTTGGATCGGCTGAGTCGAACTCCTTCTGCACTTCCGGTCGGCCGAACATGCTGAGCATGTTCGGCCGACCCGAAGCCACCCGATGTAAGGCTGATTTCAGCCGATATACGGCTGAAATCAGCCGTACCAGCCTAAAGTGAATAGCCGAACAGCGTTCGGCTCATTTCGCTTTAGGTCGGTCATTCACTCGGCTGCCTACGGCAGCTTAGGAGTAGACCCCTGAGTTTTTATCAGTCTCAATATGAAGTTTTTTTGAACTTGCAGAAAATGTACTCGTAGCCTGAAAAAAGCTAATGTAGCCACCACATCTAAAGACTTGTAAGCTTGGGTTTAGATATACATTAATTTTGCTGGGTGGGTAATACTGTCAAAAATTATATCACCAATTTAGGTTACTTAATATACATTTTTAGTTCTAGTTCTGTCATGCAGTTAAAATAATTTTTCCTGCACACTGCCTATGGCCTGCCTTTGACAGGCTTTTATACACTACTGAGTCACATTTCCACGTTGCAAAAAAGATGCAAAAAAAATAAATATAAAACCAAAAATACCACACACTAATTTAATGCAATTTTCCTCTGGAAAAATGATTTAACTTTCCACTTCACTGAAATAATTGTTGGAGTAAATAGGTTAAGTGGTTTACTCACTCTGTTTGTGACTGCTAACTTTGTGACGACATGGCTGCAGTAGGAATGGACCACTTTGCTGCAATGATATGAAAGACATTTATATTTTCAAAAGTCATTTTTACCTAATAAACATTAGTAACCTCATATAATATGCCTAATTCCTGAAAACTAGGGATGCACTGATACCGATACTAGTATCAGTGCCAATACCGAGTATTTGGATGCTATCCCAAATGCTCCCTATCCCGATACCGGAACTTCCAGTATCAGGAAGCCGGGCAATGAGTCATTACACACTGCCCAGCTTCCTGATTGGTCGGGAAGCCGACTCCATGCTTCCTCGTCACCAGGGAGCATGGAGCTGGCTTCCCAGATATGTAGGAAGCCTGGGAGAGGGTAATGACTTGCACCCCAGCTTCCGGATTGGCCAAGAAGCAAACACCATGTTCCCATGTCACTTGGTGATGAGGGAGCATGGAGCCGGCTTCATGTCCAATCAGGAAGCAGGGCGGTGTGTAATGACTCACCACCCAGCTTCCTAAATGGGTCGGGAAGCTGGCCAATCAGGAAGCTGGGCGGTGCATTATTACCTGCCCCCCAGCTTTGTGATTGGCCAGAAAGCCGGATCCATACTTCCTCATCACCTGGTGACAAGGGAGCATGGAGTCAGCTTTCTGTATTTACACTCCACACGGGCTTAGTCGGGCGGCGTGTCATTACACGGCGCCTGCCTTCCTTAATGGGACTCTCGGTATCAATATTCGGCATCAGCGCGTACCGAAAAAAACCAATTGGTACTCAATACCGAAAGACTGGTATTGGTGCATCCCTACTGAAAACACACCCCTAAATTAAAACCAAGTTGTTTGGTTACACCATATTTATGTAATATATGCTTTACACAGGAGGTTTAGAAAGGCATACAAACAACCAAAACTGATTCAAAGCAAACAGATATTGCAAATAATACTGACCCTCAACTGAAATAGAAATACTGGGGGTTCGCAACATTTTCCATTTTGCTTACAGAAAACAGTAACAATAAAATAGATGAAGATTTTTCAAAATATTTTTATTCTGGAAGTAAGATTTCAGAGCTTTTTTCTCATATTGATGGACGTTGACCAACTTACGTGTATATAGATCAAGCATATAAGGTGTCACAGCAAGACAGACTGTCAAAGTCATTTCATGTACAAAATCTAAGAACTACAAGAGCGGCTTACATTTCTTTTATCAGTTGGTTATACATTTTATTTTCTTCCTAAACTAGACAGATTCCTTTGTTACTGAAACCTAATAGCTTTCACATATACAATATTAATTTGTTACAGCCATAATGTTATGGTAATGGAAGTAAAAATGCAATTAAGGGTTTATATATCGGGATGATAGAAAAAACTCCAGCACACCAAATTTCTAAAGAAGCTGGATAAACAACAATTTCACTTTGTCCAGATGTGTGTTTCCTATATTATGAGTGGCATGACTCATTAGCATTCTTTGCTACACTACATCTTCTAAGTGCCGCAAAAAAAGGATAGCAAAAAGCCAAGCATCTCAAAGCACACAGACAAGAAATAATTGCATTTTCACATCCATAACACATCCACTCCGTTCTTTGAAGCAAGCCTAAAAATGCAACATGTTTATTTATAAAAGCCATACCCAATTAAAACAGTTATTGCTCATAGCATCAAATCAGATTCCAAATACCATTTCGAGTGTGGAATAGGAAATAAATGCTACTTCTCATAAATGCAATCATTCTGCATTCCTCACGATCCAGTTTTTATAAATGAGTCACATTGTAGAGGTTGGGGCTGAAATACCTGTTATAAATAATCTTTACATCAATTTTTACTGGACAAAACTTTTGGTGCTTTGACAGAGCATATGTTTAAAGATATATTAAATCTTAGTTTTTTGTTTTTATTATTAAGAGGGCCAGACGTAACTGAAATGTCTTTTGTTTCTTTTTTACACCTTTTAGTTTCCTCTTTTCCTAGTTGTCCCCAAACCGCAAGCCCCCCACTCTGTGTGCAGTTGCCTCCATCAGCAAGCCAGCTGCTAAGAAGACACCCATGTGTGCGCGTTCCCGCAGCTAGCTGTGTGTGTCCATAGACACACAGTTGCGGCAAGCCACGCCCCCCAATCCCACAGTCACACAGCACCCTCCCCCAGGACCAGAAAGTTTGAAAGCCCATTATCTTCCTGGTCCTGATGGAGGTGACGACTGACCGCAGGAATGTGTGGGGAGGACAGGAGTTACAGAGAGGTACTGGGCATTTTGCATGCATTCTGCATTAAAGTGACATTAAAGTCACATTTTCCCCCTCCCCCAATGTTAATGTTAGCACTTACATTAAATGAGATTTCTTAATCCGATCTTCCTCTTCTTTCCTGATGTTTTCATCTGTCCCTCTAGCGGTGCATCGGCTCTCCGATCCATCGCTGACTCCTCTCTGTTTGCAGGCACTTCCGATCCAGCGGTGTCTGCATGCGGGTGCACACGTCCATAGACTTACCTTGCATCTCTGCTTGTCTCCCGGCTAAAAAATCCGAACTGCGCATGCGCCCGCCCCAAGATGCTTTGTGGCTGTTTCGGATTCTCGGGCAGGAGCACGCGACGAAAACAGGGTAAGTTTAAACCGTTGTTAAAGCGGGTTAAAAAAAATAACTTTTTGCCTATATCTACTACTTGCTAGCAGTAGATATAGGCAAAAAAAACAGAGGGTTTTTTTGCCTATCAGTGAGCCCACGCTGATCGGATATTCACTTCAGCCTTGTACGGCTACTTTAGCTAAAATCAGCCGTACATCGGCTGCCTTTGGTCAGCTGAACATGCTCTGCATGTTCGGCTGAGCCAAAGTGCTGAAGGAGTTCGACTCAGCCGATCCAACATCTGGATCGGCTGAGCCAAAGCTCCAGCAGCTCACTCGCTGCCGTTTGCCCCTTTTCTCATACGGGCCTAACGGCAGTAAGTGAAAAGCCAAATGCTGCCGAGTAGCATTCGGCTTGGCTATTCTGCTCGGTACATCCATTTAGAACCGAAGGGCTGCTGCACGTGGTATTCCCTATAGCCCGTACAGCTCCCAAACTTGGCCGAGTGGCTCAGTCGAGCCGAACGCATTTGCCTCGGCTCGGCTGAGCTGCGCTGAAAGCCGAAGCTGGCCGGCCGACAACCTGAGTCTGACAGCTGGGCGGAGCCAACCGTCATCTCGCAGCTGGCTCCGGCCACTTGCAGAGAGATCAGCGTCACTGGTTACCAGCTAACCAGGGACACTGATCTCCAGACAGCAAACTCTCTCGGGCGCTCCGGGAGTCTTCTGCTCCCGGCCGCCCAGGAGAGAAACACTTTTTCCAAGAAAAGTTTAGAGCAGAGTAAAACTTTCCCTGTTTTTTTTTTTATTCTGACATGGAGCCGTTGGCTGCGGTCAGAATAATAATTAAAAAAAAGCTGCAGAGGGGACCTGCATGGCAACCACCAAACCCAGACACGTCCATCGGATTGCCATACAGAGAAGCGTGATTTTTACTCAAGAGAACACGTCTCCACTTCTCTAGAGTCCAGTGGCGACGTGCTTTACACCACTGCATCCGATGCTTGCATTGCACTTGGTGATGTAATGCTTAGATGCTGCTCAGCCATGGAAACCCATTCCATGAAACTCTCTACATACTGTTGTGCCAATCTGAAGTCAGTCTGAAACAAAGTCCTTCGAGACTGTTGGTCCGCCTCCTGGCGTCTAACCCTATCACAGCACCTATTCGGACTTGACTCCTCCCCCCTGTCTTTTTTAAAAGATATTAATTCTCCCGCGGCTGACACCGCTCTAAGGCTTGACAAAGAGGGTTACCCTCGAAACGCGTAGCCGCTAACTCATCCTACAGGGGTGCCTCACAACCTAAACACATCTCCCTCGGACTCACGAGCACTGACCGATACCGCTCACTGAACCTTCCAGCATTCGCGCCGCACGCCACACGGCAATACACTGCTCAGTGCTGATTCCAGCTGCCGGACAGTTCTTCCTCTCCTGCTCCAGTTGCCGCGGCTCGGCCCGGCCAGCCGAGGACGCGGCCTGGGGATATCCTGGATAGTTTAGATCTTCTTGTCCGGTAATACACAGACCAACATCGTTGATCACACGGGACTGCAGGGAGCGTATGTGCCTATCCATGACATCACAACCGTAAGTTACACACCAACTATTTCTATTTCAACCATTCAGCCATTCACAGCAGGCTGCTCAGCATCTAATCATTATCTCAGGTAGTTGCGCTCTTCTATGTATTTTTTCTGTTGAACATGTTACACGGGGCACCTCTCCCGGTTTTTTGAAGAGTCTATGCACACCATCTCCCACAAAGTCAGTAAGAGGTTTTCGTGACAGCAGCACATTGATTTTATGGATATATCATGTCTTTCACTCATAAAGAAAGCATTTTAAAATGCATTTTTCCTAATAACAAACCATACCCTGACATTTCAAAACTGTCTAGACCACCTAGACATCCTCCTGTGACCAAATACATTCAGGGTCACCAGCCCCCACCGCATTCCCCCATCTTCGAGCAAAATATGCGCAGACTCCTTTGGGACTTCATGTCTGTTTAACTCCTGGATAGCTATTTTAGAACACAAAACCAATGGGCACGAACACAATATTATCAAGTCCAAATCCAAGAAGCTCCGTAGAGACATTGCAGACTATAATCTCAATAGAGTTTTTAGCTGGAAACAGACGTCTCAACGCCACTCCAAATACCAACCCAATCCAGTTCTACTTCTAGCCATAAATCCAGTAGCGTCCACCAGAGTGGCCGAACTTATATGGGATGAGGATTCCCTCCAATTTATTCCCAGATCAGCTCAGTATACCGTGGATAAAACAAATATTAAACAAAGAAAGCCTGTAGCTAGAAATAATTCTATTCTCCCCCCCCTTTACTCACCAATTCGGACAGAGGGGTAACCAATATACCCATCCACACACCACCTTTGAAAAGTTAAGAGAAAGTCCAGATGCAACAATTACAGCAACCCACATACAACCCTGTGACAATCAAAGAGAAGCATCAGAGTTAACCAAGACCTCTAATGCCTCAAAACACCAAAAGAAAAGAACGAGAAGAGGGATTAGAGGAGGGAAAAAGTAGCCAAAATGCCAAAAAAAGAAAAGGAATGACCAAGAACTCCACAACAATAAAAATCTTTAATTTATCCAAACACTGCCTCACCCCAAGCGAAATATCATTATTGAATAAAGGTCTAAATTTTGCCCCAGATTCAAAACCAGACCCGTTCACTCTTTTTAAGGATCTCAATAGATTCATTAGAGTTCTTACCCTCTGAAGGCACTATTCCAATACCATCGTCAACATCCCTGCCACGTAGGCCCTCTCCAATATTCCCCACGAACTAGAGGTTGCACTGGACACTCTAGAGGCACAAGATGGAGATGTCTTAAAAACACTCTATGAATTAGTTGATCAGAACTCCACCTGTGATCTGGATTTTGAATCCCTTCTAAATCCCGAAATAATACATACTACTTTTAGACCAAAATCCACCTTCTTCCCGACACACTCCAAGGGACCTTTCATAGACACCTTTTACCATGTGGTCTATGCCGATCTGCTGGAAGTATGTGAAAAAGCAAAACATCACCACAACTTCACCCCTCTTGAAAACAATGCGCTCAAAGATCTTGAATCCAATCATAGCATTGTTATTAAGCAAGCTGATAAAGGAGGAGGAATAGTTATTCAAGATCGCCCCACATATATACAAGAGGCCCTGAGATTGCTCTCTGATTCTAGTACCTACAAACTCCTCCCAGCAGACCCTCTGCCAAGTTTTTCAAAAGAACTTGAAGGTCTAATTAGCCCCGCTTATGAGAAGGGCATCATTAACAAAAAAGAGAAGTCCTTTTTACTAGCCAAGTACCCAAATACGCCATATTTTTATCATCTTCCCAAGATCCATCAGGACAGTAATAATCCCCCTGGACGACCAACTATTGCAAGTACTGATAGTTTGACAAGTGCCCTCTCTAAATACATAGACCACTTTTTACAACCAATAGTGTCGTAACTTCCATCATATATTAAAGATTCTGGACATTTGATCAACATTTTATCCACGTACGCATGGGACCCCAATTACAGCTGGGTCTCTTTGGATGTGAGTTCTCTTTATACATCCAGCAAAACAAACGACAAACGCACTCAACAATTTGTTACCAGTTATACAGTAAGGTGCACACGAAATGGGCTTTGAATAGTAAAACAGCAGAAAGGCATCATGGCACACTCACAAAACCAGCATGTAAAACAACATGTCTCACCACTAAGGATAATGACAGAGGTTTGGATACACGTCTTCAGCCTAGGATGTGTAAGCCGCACTGCCGCGTCAAGGCACCTCTTATAGTGCGGTCCTAACTCTAAACTATGAGAGTCTCCATCTTGGAGCACATGGGGGCATTGCGGCTTACACATCCTCGGCTGAAGACGTGTATCCAAACCTCTGTCATTATCCTTAGTGGTGAGACATGTTGTTTTACATGCTGGTTTTGTGAGTGTGCCATGATGCCTTTCTGCTGTTCTCTTTATACATCCATCCCCCATCCAGTGGGTCTCAACGCCTTACCATTCTTTTTGGGACAATCGTCGATTAATCATAACCAAGCTCAGTTCCTGGTAAATTGCACTGAATTCACTCTAACGCATAATTATTTCTCTTTTCTTGGTGAGTTCTATCTTCAACCCCAAGGGACAGCAATGGGGGCCAATTATGCCCCCAGTTATGCTAACCTGACCATGGGCCATTGGGAGGCTCTATACATCTGGGAACACAATCCCTTTGCCAGGAGGCACATTTATTACGGTAGATACATCGACGACATAGTAATCATCTGGGATGGCCCCCCTGAAAGCGTCTCAGATTTTGTGGCTTATTGCAACAACAACCATTTCGGTCTGTCTTTCACGTACCAGGTCAGCAACACTAGACTGGTGTTCCTTGATCTCGAGGGGGTGGGGAACCCGTGGAGGTTCCACGGAACGAAAAATAGTCACCAGCAATCATGTCAAAACGACGGGAGGGAACTCTTATTTACACTATAGGAGCTGCCATCAGCCCCGGTGGGAAAAGAACATACCGAAAAGCAAATTCTGTAGGCTAAAAAGGAATTGTACACAGGATGGCGACTATGTTACCTCAAGCCATCTTCTCCTTGAGAAATTTAGGGACAAAGAGTACCCGAAGGAACTCATTACCGAGGCATTTTCCAGTTATTCTGACCACAAACTGAATGCGGAGAGAAAAAAGGACTGTAGTATTGACAACCAAGACATTAGACATTAGACATAATGTCTAATAAAGACATTAGATTTATTACCACTTTCAGTAATAGTTTTTCAGCAATTCAAAAGGTGGTTAACAAGCATTGGCATATTTTACAGAAGGATCCCAGATTGGGTCCTAGATTACCTCCCAAACCCTCGATCAACTTTAGAAAAACGAGAAATGTAAAAAATCGGGTGGGACCAAGTAGGTCTTTTCAAGCACCCGAGGACACACCAAAGCATTTTCTCCTTGACAATCGGGTTGGCATCTTCCAATGTAAAAAGTCTAGATGCCTCACGTGCCAGTTTATTCAGCACGGACAGTCCCAGTTTATTGACCACCTTAAAAAGGAACACCACATCAAGCAGTTTATCACATGCTCCCATGACCATGTCATCTACGGGCTTACTTGTCCCTGTGGGTTGATGTATATTGGCCGCACCATTGGCCGCACCATACGCCCACTACCAGGATCGGAGACCACAGGCGTCTTATTGCTAAGGGCGACCTGGAACATAGTGTCCTAAGACACTTTTCCATTAAACACCAAAAAAGCATCCAAGACCTGAGGGTATTTGCAATCGAATACATCCCCACACACTTATCTCCATCAGAAAGTTTTCATACACTTTGCAGAAGAGAAACGTTCTGGATTTATAAACTCAATACTCTAACACCTAATGGGAAATTGAGATACACACTATTCTCTAGTGCGTCTCAACTCTTTATAATACTATTAACCATAATAATATGTTTTAGGTCTTTCAGCCTTGTGATGTAGGCCATGGACAATAATAAGCGGTGTGCTAGCATCTTGACTAAATGTCATTTTGCATACACACCGAGAAAGTTCTGTGACCTTAGAAAAAACGCCATGTCCTGGCGCGTAATTCATCAGCTGTCTTTGGATTCCGCGACTGGTTCCCTAAGGGACCCAGGTGGACCCACTTGCATATTGTTACTACCCCCAACACTTATATCAGGAGTAGATGGTCACCCCTTAATAGTCTTGGAGCTATATTTAGTCCTTTTTCCACTGGACAATAAACATTAATTTTTATTCCAAAAAACCTTTTATCCTAAAAACATTTTATTCATTTTTTAAATAAATGTGATATTTTAACTTTTTCTATTTATAATTAAAATAACAGGTTCTTATTCGTGTCATAAGGTAGGTTCTCCATTTGCCAGCATGGTTTACATAGAATTGTAAATAAATTTGTTTTAATATCAGTCCATTTGGCCTGTCCAAACAGCAATACTTATTTGTAACAAGCTGTGACAACAGTTAACATAGAGATAGAAGAACACACATGGGCCCCAGAATGACAAACCGGAGTGTGAGAGCTCTTGACTAATCATCCCCGAAGTGCCTTCGAGACTGTTGGTCCGCCTCCTGGTGTTTAACCCTACCACGGCACCTATTCGGACTTGACTCCTCCCCCCTGTCTTTTTAAAAATATATTAATTCTCCCGCGGCTGACACCGCTCTAAGGCTTGACAAAGAGGGTTACCCTCGAAACGCGTAGCCGCTAACTCATCCTGCAGGGCTGCCTCACAACCTAAACACATCTCCCTCGGACTCACGAGCACTGACCGGTACCGCTCACTGAACCTTTCAGCGTTCGCGCCGCACACCACACGGCAATACACTGCTCAGTGCGGATTCCAGCTGCCGGACAGTTCTCCCTCTCCTGCTCCAGTTGCCGCGGCTCGGCCCGGCCAGCCGAGGACGCGGCCTGGGGATATCCTGGATAGTTTAGATCTTCCTGTCCGGTAGTACACAAGGGGTATTAAAAGGTTAAAAATAAAACACTTCCTATTCTTTCTAAAATCCCTAATGGTGAAGCAAACATTTAGTTAATTGTTATTAGCACTGCTTTTCCCATTAAACTATGCAAAAAATGTAAAAAGGGAAAAAAATAGCTAATTATTAATCTCCTCCACAGTAGGTTAAGGTCAAGAGTAGTGATGATCGGACAGATCCAGGTTTAGGTCACAGTTTTTGGAATCCTGCTCAACATTTGGCAAACCCAAACGAAGCCTATGGACGAAAGGGGGAGGGTGTGACACTTGTTATTCAGTTCTGTCTAGTGTAGGGCAAATAAGCTATTGTGGGGCTAGGGCTAGTGTATCAAACAAAAAGGCATGGGAAGCTGCACACTGCCATGGGGGACATTTTCCTATGCTAACATTAAATAAAAAAAGATGCCGTCCATCAGGGAATGGACCTATTCATGTGGCCTAAGGGTGACATTGAAAATACACAAATCTTGTAAATTAAAGGCTTGGAGCATGGTATGCATTAAAGTTATATGTAGTGTATCAGAACTGTACAATTTTCACAGATAGTCTCAGTGTCAGTGTACTCTGACAATGCATATTTAACTAAGCAATGGATTTTTTTTTCTTTTACAATTAGCTTGGTTCAAAGCAGCAGTGCCACAATGTGATTAATTTCAGGGTTTTTTCCAGACTTTTTTCAAGCAGTAGTATTGTGTTGTAGTAACACATGCTTTTTATTCAAGTAGTAGTAATCCTGCTTTGATTAGTAGAAGTAGCAGCTGCAAGCAGATCTAACAGCCATAGCAAGGCTAAAGCTAGTATACTCTGGAAAAAATTGGTCTGTGCTTTAACAGTTTAATGGCATAGTTTGTGAACTCCTTTTTCTCGAAGAACCAATAAAAAGAAGGGTATAAATGTTTTGTTCAGTTCTTGTACATTATAGGAAATGTGGTGGGAAGTTGTGGGACGTCTGTTGTTGGAATGAGGTTAGTGAGACCCTACAACATGGCGTGTGTGTGGATGGGGGGAGGTTTGATTTTTGGGGTTTATAATAATAAAATTAAAAAATTAAATAAAAAGCCAGTAAACTTTTTATTCTACTAATATGTACCTATAAATTAAAATGTATATTAGGTTTAAAAAAAGTTATTACAAGTTGGACATGGAGGAGGACCTGGGGGTCCTCATAGATCACAGACTTAGCAGTAGCATGCAGTGCCAAGCAGCGGCCAGCAAAGCAAGCAGGATACTCCCATAATTAAAAGAGGGATTTTGACAAGGCATAAAAACATAATATTACCACCTAATAGATCATTAATTTGACCTCACCTTGAACATAAGGTCCAGATTTAAAGGGTTATTCAGAAAGCTGCCAAAGGCAGCCGAGTGAATAACTGACCCGAAGTGAACAGAGCCGAACGCTGTTCGGCTATCCACTTTAGCTCAGTACGGCTAATTTCAGCCGTACATCGGCTTGCTTCGGCTGGCTTCGGTTCAGCCGAACATGCTCAGCATGTTTGACTGAGCCGAAGTAAAGAACACGACTGAACCTCCGGCAGGCTACTTGCTGCTGTTCGGCCTATTCTCATAGGGGCCGAATGGCAGTAAGTGAATAGCCGAATCCTCGCCGAGCGGCGTTTGGCTCGGCTATTCTGCTTGGTACCTCCATGGTACCGAGCAGAATAGAAAATAAGTTAAATACAAAAAAACAGCCTAAAGTTAAAAAAATTGTTTTTACTGTTAGGAAAATTAGAAAATAATTAAAATAGTTCAAAGAAACCAAAAAAAAAAGAAAATGAAAAATAATATTAAAAACCGCCCTCACTGCACAGCCGCAGTTAAAGGATTCAAAGTATTGACTCAAAGCCCGGAGTACAAAATGCCAGCCAAAGGAATGTGAATGATAAATTGGACATAGCAAATCAAATTGCAAAGCTTTGTAATACTGCATGAAAAAGGGCTTCACGCTGACACAGTCAGGAGCCGTCAGTGAGATGCAGTTAAGGAAAGTAGAGAGCGAGAGAGAAAAAGAAAGGGGGGAATATATCTCATATATAAAAAATAGTAGCGATCCTCAGCCTTACCGCCTCGTGTGCTGCTAAGCAGGAGGAACACTCTGCACCGCCTGACTTGATGTTCTGAAGCCTGGTGGTGCTTCTCATACTCCACCGTGGCAGTGCCTCCGCTTAAGGGTCTCGGAGCAGGTATGGAAAGTATGAAAACATCTAGAAGGAGGTAAGGATATCTCACGGCTGCTTGACATTGACGGTAAATACTTCATAACGTACGCACGAGGAGGGCGAGATGATAAAAAATTGTTTTTATATTTAGGAACAATTAAAAATATTTTAGAAAACGCTGGCAAAAGAAAAACGATTGGGCGGAGCTAGCAGTGACAGCTCCTCCGCCCAACTGTTTACTATTGGCCAGCACCTGCTAGAGTCTTCTAGCATGTCCCGGCCAATGAACAAATAGCCCTTCTGTTCAAAGGAGCTACGGCTGATCCTTCGGCTAGCTTTGTGAATAACCCTCTTAGTCACCAACCCTTAGGAAAGAGGTCCTTGAACTTGAGAGTTCAGAGAAGGGCTACAAAATTAATAAAGGGATTGGAGGGTCTGAGCTATGAAGATGGGGGTTAAAAGAGGCAAGAATATGCAGTGTAAGTAAGAAAACAATTTGTAGCATAATAATAAGTATTTTTATTTATTTACATAGGCGTAACTAGAAACCTCAGGGCCCCGGTGCAAAAAACAATTAAGGAAAAAAAAAATGATTTTGATACCTTTTTATTTCCTATTAAATAAACAGTATGTATGTTATAACTTTCTCTTTCTGTGTTCCGCTGCAGTCAGAAAAAATAGTGCATGCAAATGGAGTTCCCTGACTGGACACCCCCCCCCCCACCCCCACAACCCCCCCCCACTACAGTGTCTTCTCCATCCCTCTGTCTGAACTGCAGTCCGCAAGTGTCAAAAACACTGGGGGCAGCGACTGCTGTGACCCTGGTAATTTTGCAGGGCTACAAGTCCCAGCAATACATTATAATGTGAATAATTATAATAACAGCAGCAGCTTCTTACTCCCCCCCCTTCCCCCCACACCGGACTTACCTGACTCCTACAGCCGCTCAGCTTCCTCGTCTTTGGCGGCCAGGGGCGGGGCTGAGTGAAGAGGTTTCGTCCTCTCCCAGCTGAAGAATGTGCTGCCTGGCGGTGCCTGCTGTGTCGGTAGCGGCCCCGCCAGGCAAGGCAGACAAGTGACAGGCAGAGCCTCTCTATCCCCGCACAGCTGCCCGTACATGTAGAGCAGCAGGGGGATGGAGCGGCGCTATCTGGAGGGGGGGGACAGCATGAGGAAGCTTTCGGGCCCTCTGCTTCCTCTCTGGGCCCCCCCTACAGGCGGAACACCAGGGCCCGGTCGCAATTGGGACCACTGCGACCCTGGTAGTTCCGCCAGTCTTTATTTCACAATGCTTGTTTGGAATGTCTAATGTGATGCTGGTGCCTTTAGATCCCCTTTAACTACAAATGGACCCTAGTATAAAATAGGGTCCATGTGCTAGGAGCTGAAAGCGATTCTGCTACAAGTGCACCATAAGTGAGCTTTATAAAAGAACAATGGAACAGAATGCCTTTTCATTGTGTTTAAAGCATATTTAAAACCTAACAATCCCCTTTGCTCTATTTTTGTCTGTTAAGCGTACCAATGAAAGTGTTTTGTTATATTGCTTTGACAAGTCCAAAAAAAAAACTTGTTTATTCTGACAGAAACCCATTGCTGCCCTGTGTCACCAGTGCTGTTCTTTGTCCTGTGCATCATGCAGTGTTATTTCAAGCTGTATTGTTAGCCCTGTTCATGATTGCCACTGTGAAATACAGAACACCTCCCCCTATGTTATGGAGCTGAAGAAAGTGGGCAGGTGTTCTGTAGTCCTTACATGCTTTCTGTCCTGATGTGACTATGCTGCTATTTCATAAATACAGTAGAGTTAGTGATCATTGTCACCCTATGACAAGAAGTGTGTTACTGACCAAAATACTAGATAAACATGTAGTGCACCCCTTAAGGAGCAGCAGAGAAGTAGGTGGGTCATCTATTATAGCCAGTCTAGGGGATTTAAAGTATGGTTACCCCAATAGCATTAAAGGAGAACTATGAGGTGAGTGATTTTCACTCATCCTCATAGTTCTAGCCGACCTGTGACAATGAAACTGTCACAGTACTTGTTACTGAGAGTGCTGAAATCCAGGACAGAGGTATGATGCTGAAGAACATTTATTAGAACACATGAAATGGGAGAGAGGGTTTAGGGCTTAGGACATCCAGGGCAAAAATAGACAGAACAGAACTCCAGACTCAGCAGTCTCTTTTAGTATTCGACAATGTAGGATCAATAAGAGCACATGCTGACACTGGGTATTTTGAGCAACAGCTGAAGAGGGATGGGCATGAGATCGTCAGTAAGGAGAGACCCTAGACTTGCTCCTGAGGTCCATTCCATTCCAGGCACCTCCAGCAGCCATGCTGGTTACATAGTTACAACGCTAATGTTGCTACCACCATTGAACATTTTGTACATGGAGATCATATCCCCCCTTAATCTCCTCACCTCCAATGTGAAGTATCAACGGAAATATCGCTGTTAACACCCTCCCCGATGTCATTAATAAATAAGTTGAACAATATGGGACCCAACACTCAGTATTAAGCCTCCTCCAGACTTGAGGCCTACCAATGCATTTTCCACACTGGAGAATTCCCACCCCCAGCCTAGGCCAAGGGGCAGGCTGAACAGGACTCCAAGACTAACACATGGCCGGAACCAAACTGAGCACATGGCAATTCCTCTGAGTATATATATGCCCTTACCCAGTATTCACCACTGGCCATGAAAACCACAGTGATTGGCTGGAAAACCACTCACACACTCAGAATGTGCTCCCATTGGTTGCCCCACACTTCAGCAGAGTCAATCTATGCTAGAACACCTGGAATTAACCAGATAAGTGCCAACTATAATTCAGCCATGCTGACTACAGCTCTGGCAATCATTACATTCCTAGCAGCCATTGCACAAAAGGTGGTGGGGGGCTACAAATATTAATAGAAAAAGCTTAATGCAGTCACCACATTTAAAGTGACATTAAACCCTCAGATTTTTTAACATAAAACAATACTGTAATGTGTGCCTTACTGTAATCCATGGTTGTTTCCCTTCTCTTTGCTGTTCTTCCTTTTAAATCTGTATCTGTTCTCATGCTCTGCAGAACTTCTGTTTTTCAGCAGACTGCCTTGTCTCAGGAATGTATACACGGTGTCTGTGTATACGTTTCTATAGGCTTGAAACCTGAGCCAGCACTACATGAAGAGGCCCTGAGCTGAAAAGGGAAGTTCTTCCCGAGCATGAGAAGACATGAGGATTTAAAAGGAAGAGCAGCAAAGAGAAGGGAAACAACCATGGATTACAGTAAGGCACACATTACAGTATTGGTTTATGTTAAAAAATCTGAGGGTTTAATGTAGATGTGTATAAGGAGAAAAAAGCTGAGGGTTTTGTGTCACATTAAGTCTCAAAGATGCACCATGACTAGGCTTAGAAAGTGTTAAGAAAATGTATGAACTCTTCTTTGGTTGTAAGATTGGTGATCAAAACAAGGCATGGGCTCCTCACATTTGTTGTGCAAGATGTGCTGTTGATCTAAGGCCCGGTTCACACCTGTACGTTTTGTAGCGCGTTCAACGCTCTACGAACGCTCTACAAAACGCTCAAACATGAAAATCCCATTGTTTTCTATGGGTATGGTTCACACCTTGGCGTATTTCAGCCCGTCTGAACGCGCTACAAAACGGCCTACGCCTGAAAAAGTACAGGAGCTTCTTTGCGGCGTATTGGGCCATTTTGTAGCGCGTTCGCGGCCATAGACTTCGGCGTGAACAAGCTGAAATAGTGTTTGTGCATTTTCGTCATCAAAAGCACGCTTAGAATGCGCGTTCCGCACATGGCTACATACTCCACCCCAGGCTTGCAGACTGTATTTTTCGGCCGAAGAAGAAGCAGCAAAATGGAGGGTTCAGCAGCATGTGGCCTGCTCGATACAGAGGAGTTCATACGCCTGGTGCAGGCGAAACCATGTTTATTCGACATGAGGCATGCTGATTATAAAAACCGGCGAATCAGGCGACGTGCATGGGAAGAAATTGGACAGATTACATGCCCTGATTGGGAAAGTTTCAGCAAGCAAGTGAAAGCAGCAAAAGGTACATCTCAGCAGTGTTTCCATGTGTGGTGTGTTTTCATGCGGAATGCATGCAGTGTGTTCATGCAGAATGCGTGCAGTGTTTTCATGTGACATGCGTGCAGTGTTTTCATGTGACATGCGCGCAGTGTTTTCATGTGACATGCGAGCATTGTTTCATGCAACATGTGTGCAGTGTTTTCATGTGACATGCGAGCATTGTTTTCATGTGACATGCGAGCATTGTTTTCATGTAACATGCCTAAAGTGTTTTCATGTAACATGCGAGCATTGTTTTCCTGCGAAATGTGCGCAGTGTTTTCATGCGACATGCGTCCAGTGTTTTCATGTGACATGTGTGCAGTGTTTTCATGTGACATGTGTGCAGTGTTTTCATGTGACATGCGAGCATTGTTTTCATGTAACATGCGTAAAGTGTTTTCATGTAACATGCGTGTTTCAATATTAGAAAAAACAATGCTCAGATATAAGTTATATTTAAAGAGACTTTATTAGGACCAGAACAAGGATAAATGGTTTAAATCAATATTGGATTGCCTGCATCTGCCATGACACCTCCCCCTCAGGTGTCATGAAATATGCCGCAAATTGGTCACGAATGGTGGTACCATGCGTTGTACCACGGCTGCCGCTCCAATGGCTACTCTCCATGCAATGCACCAATGAATCGTCAAATAGAAAGCCATCTCTGCGACGCACAAAATTGTGAATGGCACAAGCTGCCTTCACCGCAGATATGGCGTTTTCTATTTTAAGATTGATTGGCGAGTGCAGAAAGTGCCATTTATTGGACAGTATGCCAAATGCACACTCCACCACCCTGCGTGCTTGGGTAAGCTTATAGTTGAAGACCCTCTTCTCCAGGCTCAGTACACGACTAGAGTAGGGCCTCATTAAATGCTCACCCAGAGCAAATGCCTCGTCTCCTACAAACACAAAAGGCATTGCAGGTTGAGCGGTACCAGGCAGCGTGGTGTTCCCCGGGAGGTCCAGATCACCGTGGCGCAGCATCAGTCCAAAGTCAGAATGGGCAAATACCGCCGAGTCTGAGCTGCCGCCGTAGGATCCAATGTCAATGTAGCGGAAGCAGTAGTTGGCATCTGCTACCGCAAAAGGAATGACAGAAATTTTTTTATTGTAATTAAAAAAACCACTGCCGCTCCCAATAGGCTTTATGATGCGAATATGTTTTCCGTCTATGTTCGGAACACAGTTCGGAAAATACACAGTTCCGTCCACACAGTTCGGAAAATTGCATGACGTGGCAAAAAGTTCTGAAATTTGCATCCACTCCTCCTTGGTGGGCTTGGACATGACCACATCACGCAGGACATCCCATATCGCACAGCATGTTTCCTGGATGATCTTGCTTGCAGTCGATTTCCCAATCATAAATGCGTAGTGCAGACTGGCCAAGGACTGTCTAGTAGCTAAATACCTAGAAAATGACAGATAAAAGCAATAATTAGTTCATGTTTACATTTTGTTTTCACAGTAAATCTCATCAAAAATAAATGGAATTATGTGAAGGACGCCTTTACGCGCCACAGTCGCAAAGAGAGGGAGTACAGAAGTGGATCTGCTGCAAGTGCCCCCCTGCAGATATATACATGCCGAGCAGCTTGCATTTTTGATTCCTTGCACGGAAATGCGTAGGTAAGACACGTCAATTACAAGTAACATGTCATGAATATAGTTTAATGTAACATGCAGATAATAATATATTGCACATAATAATGCATTGTTTATTACTCTTTACAGCACCGACAGTAGCTGGGGGCCTACTGAGAGGCAGGAAGAGGACGAGGAGGACTCGACCACACAGGCCACTGAGCTGTCCTTCTCCCCAGGACCAGAGACCCCACCCCCACCAAACCGTACACCACCACCACCATCAGCACCAGCAACACCAACCCCGTCTGCCCCACCAGCCAGGGGACCTGTACGTAGACGTACAGTGCTCAGGCCCCGTAGACAGAGGGCTGAACGAGAGGAGGACAGGCTCATAGAAGTCCTTGACTCCATGGCCCATCCTGTACCCCAACTTTCCCAATCGGCACTTTTCCTGCTCAGCTTGGAGCGAAAACTGGAAATGGTGCCTTTAAACAGATAGAGGGCAATACGGGACGCACTCACCAGAGTCATTGACTCAGAAATTTTCCCGGAAGACTATCCACAACATGCCACCGCACCCATACCAGCCCCACCAATTAGACATCCACCTCAGCATGTCACAGCCATGCACTCACACACGTCCCAAGCATACCCACACACACCCATGCACCATCAGCACCACCCAGAAACATGGCACCCACGCCCACATTCCCCATATGTTTTTCCCTCCACCAGCCTGGCACATAGCTCCACCTCCTAATATGCAATTCCATATAAATAACTCATTTCATACCTACAGCCACTGCACATCGCACTATAAAAACAGGACTATAATTAAACATAGGAGGGATGTTTGTTAACTTACCGCAAAGTTATGATCAATCTTTCGGCTGGTGGAATGCTGTCTCTCATAAATGTGTCTTGGCGCTCCAACTGGACAGACATCAAACCAAGCAGCTCATCAAAACTGTAACATATAAAAAAGTGGGGGGTCAAAACTAGCAATTAGCTTCATTTTTTAACATTAGCATTTAGCAATAATAAGCAATAAGCATTATATATGTACTAACCTGTTTATGGACATGCGTGTATAGGAAAATAATTTCTCCTCATGGCCACAGAGGTTTTCATACATGGCCCAAAACTGGCCTCTTTGTTGTCGGTTGGCAATGATTGGATGGACCCAGAACCTTCGCCTGCTCTGTCTCTTTCTCCGCAAACCAATAAGCCGCAATGAATGCTGCAGTTCGTCGTCGGTTCACAAGCTCCATAATCACTGCACTCAGCACACTCTCCTCTACAACAAAGAAACTGCACACAGCACACGGTCCTTTTCAGACAAAGAAACAGGAAAAGGAAATGCTGCGCCTCAGGAAGTTTTTTATTGGACGCCTCCGTAAAGACCGGAATTCATTTTCATTGGACGCCTCTGTAGTCGATCAAAAAACACGTGTACGTTGCGCGTTTTTTAATGTGCAAAAACACTTCACAATACGCTCCAAAAACGTCGGGGAAAAACATGCGTAAAACACGCATACAGAAAACGCCCAGGTGTGAACCCAGCCTAAGAGTTTGGCTCAGAGGAACTTGGAAGTCAATGCTGTTTGCTGTCCCGAGGATATGGTGACAACAGAAGGATCACATACTAGATTGCTACCTTTGTCTGACTAATGTCTCTGGTTTCTCTGTTAAAAATAAGAATTAATTTAAGTGCCCCAATCTGCCTTCAGCCATGAGACCAGTGACGCATGATGACAGTCTGCCAGTACCAAAGCCACCAGATAAATGGAGTTTTGACGGAACAGATGAAGATGCTGCAATGCACCAACCTGGTATAGACAGTCACAATGATCCGGATTTCGAATCGTGTATACCTGGCAAGCCTCATTTCATAACATATTCAGAAATAAATAACCTGGTTGTTGACTTGGGTTTGTCAAAATCAAAAGCAGAACTACTGGGTTCAAGACTGCAAGGATGGATTTTGCTGTTATCAGCAATGACAAATTGGTTAAAGCTGCCAAGTTGAATACATTTCTTTGCACAGGTAGACAACCTAATTTTCTGTACTGACATTGATGGTGCAGCTTTGGGATGTGAGCATGACCCAGTAAAATGGTCTCTCTTTGTCTCAAGACTATCTTGTTACATAAAAAACATGGAACTATTATTGAAACACATCCACTACTGGAATATCTGTGGAGATCTAAAAGTAATGGCCCTGCTACTTGGAATGCAGCTTGGATAAACCAAATGCCATCTGCGAATGGGACAGCAAAAAAGTTGCATTACATTAAAAAGGAATGGCCACTCTGAAAGAATTTGGTTCCAGGACAGAAAAATGGAGCACATAAACCACTTGTTGACCCAACAAATATACTTTTGTACTTTTTGTACTTAAAATTCAGACTGATGAAAAATGTAGTGAAAGCACTGAATAAAAAAGGGGAAGGATTTTGTAATTTGAGATAGATGTTTCCAAGGATAACTAAGATCAAAATTTAGGAAGGTCCACAGATTACATACATCATCAATGACAAGCAGTTCGAAGAGCATTCAAGGATGTCATTAAGAATTTTATTGGCAACTTCAGATCACCAAACTACAATCAGCTGGTTGACAAACTTATTACAGCAGTCAGTGACAAACATGATGAGATCAGGGCAATTGGAGTCCATCAATGCCGGCTGACTATTGTTGGACACAGCAACGATCTGTACTTGACACTGAGTACAAATGCTAATCAGCAGCAAAACCCTTTTAGTCCTCATGAACTTGTGATACATATCCGAAACTATGCATTATATATAAATTAGCATTATGCAATTAAACATGTTATAGTGATTCAAAGTTAATTTCATATTTCTCAAGATTTCTACATGATGCAGTAATTCTGAAATTATATTTGGGTCCAGCTTGACGTGGTCTATCATAATCACCAAATGTTTTTCAGGAAGCAAAACTTTTGAAAATATTTGTTTTCCAGTGAATTGTTTAGCTAGTCAGCCCTGCAATAGGATCAGTGTAATGTGCAATCTGTGTACAGTGTTTAGAGCCTTGTGCATCACTATTTTTAAGAATGTTCCAAATGGGCATTTATTACTAGACAGGCATCCCACATCTGCCTAACGTATGGGGGGTGGTTTTTAAATATATATTATGGCTATGGTTTAAATGTCAAAATGCATGTATTAAACCTAAAAATTCAGCAAGCCAAGGACTTTATAATTCTTGGTCCAAAAAAGGATAGTTTTCTTGTTTTTTATGCCTATATTGTGGTAGTTTATCACGAACAAAGATTTATTGAATAATAATAATAATAACAACAATAATAATTACTTCTGCAGAGTCAGCTACATGATATATCTAAATGTAACCAAAAGAAGAGTGCATGGTCAAACCTGACTAAAAGGATTTTATCCACTAGCATTCATAGGTATTTTATCCTTTCTTCATTTTGAGTAGAGCTAACCTTTAAATATGCCAACAAAGTATATTTAAAAATTTACTTTTTCTGGTTTCACTTGAAAATAAAATGCTTCTGAAATTCATAAAAAATTAAATTTAAATAGAGGTTACTCATGTATACAGTATATTTTATGCTTAAGTTCTTGCAATGGCATGTATTAAATATTAAACTATATCAGCATAATATATTCTAAAAGACAATGCATCATATTTTTTTCAGCAGCTGTGGTATCATACCTGAACAACTGACCTGAGTTTTCCATTAAGATTTCTACAATCTTTGAAGGCTTTCCCTGGTTGCAGAAAGGATAAAGATTTCTTTAATTCGAGTTGATCATAAAATAAAAAATTTACTGTACTGCCACTTAACTCTCAGTCACTTTGTATTATTATTATTATTAATAAAGTTATCCTTCAAACAAACCCAGTTAATGGGGATCATGTACAAGTCATTAAATAAACTATGAGTCAATGAAAAAGTATAAACTATAATATTCTGTAAGTTTTTTCTTAGTTTATCTTAAATTAAATGAGAAATTAAAGTACATAAAATATTTTCTATGGGAAAGAATGGTGATCGGAAGGTTGTGGGTATGCTATCTACAGACATCAGACATTTGCACAAGTACAACACAATGTGAACTTTCCTTACCACACACTTACCTGCTACTCAGAAAAAAAGGTCAAAATTACTTTGACAATTTATGTTAAAAAAAGAGGATTTTGTTGCATATATGAAAGTCACGCTGCATTACCAAGGCACCGCTGTAAAATGTGGCTGCCTAACTCCAGTCTAACAGGACTCCCATCTTGGTACATATATAGCAATTAATACATTGAGGGCAAATGTGTCTAGGAGGTTGCCCACTCTTCCTTAAAGGTGCACCAGAAGACCAGCACCTGCACAGCTCAAAGCAGATGAAGACCTCTGATGTCAATCTACAGAAATACAAGCAAAATAAGAATGTACAACACTCAAAATAGTTTAATTAAGCCTAAATATGGGCAGGGTATTTTATAGAACAGTACAATACCAAACATACCCTAACATAGTTACATAGTTACATAGTTACATAGTATTTGAGGTTGAATAAAGACATTAGTCCATCAAGTCCAACCTATTAGGATCTCATTCTAGGAGTACCCGTACCCCTGTATATTACGGTCCCTTAAGAAATCGTCCAAAAGTTTCTTGAACAATTCCACATTATTTGCTGAAATCACCGCCTGTGGCAGTGAGTTCCAGACCCTAACTGATCTTACTGTGAAGAACCCCCTTCGCACCTTGTGCTGGAATTTTTTTTCCACCAATTTTAGGTGGTGGCCTCTAGTTTTTGTAACGGAGTTAATTTTAAACAGTTTATCGCTAATGTTGCTACCACCATTAAACATTTTGTACATGGAAATCATATCCCCCCTTAATCTCCTCACCTCTAATGTGAACATACTCGGCCCTCTCCTTGTCGTTTGTGACTAGCTTCCCGCTTCCATCCTTTATTGGGCCTAACATTCAGTACTATGCAAAAGTTTTAGGCAGGTGTGACAAAAAGATTAGAAGCAGCCTACATTCACAGAAGATCTATGGCTAGTTCTTCAAGATGTTTGCAATAACCTACCTGCTGAGTTCCTTCAAAAACTGTGCGCAAGTGTACATAGAAGAATTGATGCTGCTTTGAAGGCAAAGGGTGGTCACACCAAATATTGATTTGATTTGAATCTTTCTTCTGTTCATTTACTTTCCATTTTGTTAATTGATAAAAAATAAACTATTAACACTTTATTCCTGAAAGCATTCTTACTTTACAGCATTTTTCTGCACCTGCCTAAAACGTTTGCACAGTACTGTATATCTGCTATTCAACAAAAGAAAGCAGCCATCAGTTTCCACAAGTAACCTTTCCACCATGCTGATGTCTGGGGTTGGTCTAAATCTATATGTGTAAAAGCTACACTACCGTTTTTTTAGCTCACTTTTATTTAAAATTTTATGTCAGCCCAAAAACTAACTTTTCATGTATTGTTACTACACCCTTCAACCTTTAATGCATTTTCTTTACTATATTTAAAAAATATATATTTTTATCCTTTCAGCCCTGGCATTTCCTCTTGTTAGGGTAATAACCCTCACCCATTCCCTTTTAATTAGGGCTGTGAAAATTAAAGATTAATTTCCCGATCAATCGTTAAACTTTTTGATCGATTAAAATTATTTTGATCGCTAATGAAAACACTCACCTCTCCGCCGCCTTCCGGGAGTCCCGTCGGCGATCCGGTGATGTCACGGAGGAGTCCGGTGACGTCGATGTCTGTGACGGCTAACGAAGGGAAGGGGGGAGGAGTCCGGTGACGTCGATGTCCGTGACGTCACCGGACTCCTCACCCCTTCATTAGCCGATGGAGCCACTTGGGCCGGTGAGTTTGCCCAAGAAACTTTCTGCACGAGCGCCAGCCAAGGCATTGGCCTATACACATACAGCACAGCAATGAAGTAATGAAATGAACTAGGATCACACTAATCCAGCACGTTATTATTCTGAGTTGCCCCACTCAAGGCGGCCATATTGAGTGGGGCACGTGAGATTAATGACGAGCTGGATTAGTGTGATCCTAGTTAATTTTATTACTTCATTGTTGTGCTGTATGTGTATAGGCCAATGTAGTTGGATCTGTATGTGCATTATAATTGATTGAAATTAATCGATTAAAAAACATTTGATTAATCGAACACGGAAATTTTAATCATTACCAGCCCTACTTTTAATGGTTTGGTGGCATTATTACTCCACTCACAATGTGTACTTCTGCTGTGCTGTGTCTGACCCTATCAGTAGGGAACTCAAACTCCAATAGAAGCAGCCTGCAACAAAATATTATTCATACTTACCTTTTCAGCAGGTAACAACTACAAACCTTGTTCTTTTGCAGAGCTATGGCCTCTGCTGAAGTCTGACACTTTGGGTGTGGCAGATGCCTGGTACCATGCTGTGCACCGTAGTTCCTCCCATTGGTCCCTAGGTTACTACAGGACACAGTAGTGGGGTAGGTGCTGACCAGAGGAACCACATTGTGCAGGGATGGACCATGCATAAATATAACTGAAAGTGCCAGATTCCAGCAGCAGCTTTAATGCAGTAGCGCAGCAGAAAAAAACAAAGATTTGAGGCGTTGCCACCCTGCTGGGTGCTTCTGTTGGACATTACATTCCCTACTGACACTGTCCAACTCCAGACTTCTGACTTTCTCCTTTTGTACCCCCCCCGGTGTTTTTTGTTAGTATACCTTTTTTAATTGTCCTTAATCACTTGATGTGCGGTATCTCTTTTCACTTCAACTGCCTTCAGCTGGTGGGCAGATCCTGAATGTGTCAGAGATTCACTCCATGTAATGAAGTTGTACCATTCTCTGCAGCATTCTCATGTGATGCCCATTGCCCAGGTGGCTTGAAGGGAGGACTTTTATGGCTGGACAGAGTAGTGAGTCTGTGAAGGTCAGTGCAGAAGATGAATATTGCGGCAAGAGCTGCTTTTTTTATTTAAAAATAAAAACTGGGTAATTATTTTTTTTGATGGAAGATGGAGATGGACTTCAACAGGGTTTTTCACAAAGGGGTGAAGAGTTTGGAGAAGGCAGGAGAAGTGAACAACTTAGGCCAAAATAGCTACTTGAACAAATTCTCCAATTCAGCTCACTTTTCAGTTTATTTATGTTGTTCACTTCTCCTGCCTTCTCCAAACTCTTCCCCCTTTTGTGAATAACCCTGTACATTTTAAATAATTTACCAGGCAATTACATTTTTTTTACAGTCAGGGACATGACTCCTCACACAGACCCTATACATTTATTGAACAATTTTTACATCACATTCAAGAAGTTGTTTGTATTAAATAATAACATTATCACATTTCATATTTTCACTTAATTAATTCAATGGCATTCCTGAGTATCAGTTATAAGAGACATGTTTCCATCCTTTTTAGAGAAAATTAGTTTAATTTTGATCCATTTTAAAATTAAATTAAATTTAGTAGATATGATTAAGTAAATGATTCTGTTGAGTCTATTCATGAAGCTGCCGAAGGCTCTAGCAATAGCTTCGGCCGATCCTTCGGCTACCTTCGGCCCCAGGACCCCTGCGGTTCAGTAGAACCGAAGGGGTGCTGTACGGGCTATTCACTATAGCCCGTACAGCTCCCGAACGTGGCCGAGCAGCTCAGTCGAGCCAAACGCATATGCATCGGCTCGTCTGGGCCGTGCTGAAAGCCGAAGCTGGCCGAGCAGCCGGCCATTGGCCGGCCGACAGCCTGCTTCTGACAGCTGGGCGGCCACTTGCAGAGAGATCAGCTTCCCTGGTTACCTGCTAACCAGGGACACTGATCTCCAAACAGCTTACTCTCCCTGGAGCCCAGGGAGTCTTCTGCTCCCGGCCCCCAAGGAGAGAAACACTGCTGTTTCTTTTTTTTCTTTATTCTGACACGGAGCGATGTCAGAATAGAAAAAACAAAATTCCAATTGAAATGCATTGCTACATTACTATTGGCTATTTCAATTTGCAATGCATTTCAATGGGAATTTAGTTTTTTCTATTCTGACATCGCTCCATGTCAGAATAAAGAAAAAAAAAAGAAACAGCAGTGTTTCTCTCCTGGGCGGCCGAGAGCGGGAGGCTCCCTGAGCGCCCAGGAGAGTTTTTTTCTTTTCTTTTTTTTTTTGACGGCAGCAGAGCCGCCGAACAATAGGAAACTATTGGATGGCGCTAGCTGTCACTGCTAGCTCCGCACAATCGTTTTCTATTTATTTTTTTAAACTTTTTAAAACTATTTTTCTGTATTGCTCGGTCCCTCTGAGGGAACGAGCAGAACAGCCGAGCCGAATGCCGCTCAGCGGCATTTGGCTATTCACTCACTGCTGTTCGGCATCTATAAGAATAGGCCGAACAGCAGTGAGTAGCCTGCCGGAGATTCGGCTCAGCCGATCCAGATGTTGGATCGGCTGAGTCGAACTCCTTCTGCACTTTGGGTCGGCCGAACATGCTGGGCATGTTCGGCCCGACCCGAAGCCATGTGAAGCAAGCCGATGTACGGCTGGTTTCAGCCGATGTACGGCTGAAATCAGCCGTACCAGCCTGAAGTGGGGTCGGTTGTTCACTCGGCTGCCCTCGGCAGCTTAGTGAATAGACCCATGTGTTATCTATGTGCATTTTAGGTTTATCTAAGACATAGACATTGCTCCAACAAATTATATCTGTCACAGTGACTCATCTTTTTTTGTATAATTTAGTACTGGCTTTTTGTTAAACTCTGTAAACTTTTTCTTAGGTGCCACTGCATAACTTTGATACAATAATTATATATTCTGGATAATTTAATGTGTTACTCAAACCAAAAAGATTTTCTTTAAGTTTTGAATATGGTGAGGGAGCATTAGAATCCATGGGGGTGATTTACTAACCTAAACACACGCACACACCAGGTGCGTGTGATTTTCACACAGCAAAACGTATTTATCAACCAAAAAGTCTCTAAAAGCATATTTCCACTAATGCCATATATAGAAAAATCATGCACATAATGCATATATAATGCTGCTTCACAGTTTAGACAAAAATGGTTAGCTCATGCATTTACATTCCGGCATTCATCAACGCAAGCAACACAACATAGAGCTAATTTACACAACATCACCTTGCAATTCATGCTTGGCTTTGCACAACACACCTGCTGGGTGTGTACACAATACAAAGGTGTTTAGATTCCACCCATAGATCATGCTGGGAGGGAACACACTACAGAGGTGTATACATGTTCGTGGTGTGTTTATAAGGTTAGTAAATCAACCCCCTTGTTTCATTAGATTGCTGCCTGTGCATCCATTTGAGATATTTTTCCTGCGCAATGTTTTTAATAGGACAGAATGTGAGAGAAATTTCCCTAGTGGTGCCAAAAAGCCTATAAAGAACAACAACAATTCGAACCCTTTCCCATTCTATCCAACACTAAAAGGTATGACACAACTGGTAAAAAAGAGGCTGACAAAAGTTTTAACCATTTTATTACTCTGTTTTAAATATATTTTAAGGCTTAAATTATACTAATTGTAATGACAACTAAACATTATTAAATAACAAACACCAATCTCTACAAGTAGCTAAAACCATGTAATAATCCCCATCTTATAAAAAATGTAAGTCTTTAGCAATCCAGAAATGTATATGTATAACCACCAGGTATAATCAGATAGTCCCTGAATAAAGAAGGCACCTTATATCAAAGCAGGAACCCCTAAGCAAACTACTCATAAGCATACAACCCCATAAGAATATGCATGTAATAATTATGATGTCATGTGTACAAGGTAAAAGCACCTAAAAGCTATACAATGAGCCTCAAATTTTATGAACATATGGACCACACATCCTATTGTGCTCTGCAAGTCATTCTCAAATATTTGTGTGTAGATACATATTCCATATTCTTTATTCGATGTTTATTATTCTGTATTCTATTTTCCGTATTCTATATTCTTTATTCCATATTCTATATTTCATATTCTTAATGGAATACAGAATATGGAATAGGTATTCCACATTCCATATTCTGTTTTCCATTTTTCGTATTCCATATTCCATCTCTATATTCTGTCTTTTTCTGTAAAAACACTTTATGTTGTTGCTATCTGTGTTCCATTTGGGGAAATCTGGCCTTAGGTCTTGTCCTGGAATCTGGTGTCACCAGGCTAAGACGTGGGAAATCTCACCAGTGGGCACACAACAGTAAAAACCTGAGAGATCTAAACATTCTTACTCTTGCCAAAAGCTTCTGAAAATGCTAGATGCCTGGCTGTATCTGACTCCAGTATGTTTTAATCACCATCCTGGAACAAGCATGCTCTAGTGGAGTGTCAGAGCTACCTATCTCTACACCTGTTCCCGCTTAGTGATTCAGACATCATTATATAGATACGGTTATAGATACTGTATAGATACGGTTAATTTAAAAAGTATGTTTTTTCAATGGACACTCATGTATGAACAAAACTGTATAAAGTTCTTATACATACACTCCCTTTCTTGCTCTCACATCATTATGTAGGGGTCTTTTTGACTTGATGCTTTGTTTGGTGGATGCACACTTTATTCCTTATTGAGCAATCATGGTTCTTGTCATCCATCATACAATCCCGCAATGCAAGCAATTTATATCTGCTCTTGAACTTATCTCTTCCTAAATCAGGTGCAGTTACTGGGCATTGTTATGCTGATGTTTCCATAAGTATGTTATACTATGATTTGTGTGATCATTAATTCTATACATTGTTATCTATATATTTTTTTACGATTTAGTGCAGGACAAAGTTACATATTTAATATCTGGTTATTTCTTTGCTACTAGTAAAGGCTTTTGTAGGTTCTTTGGCTGTCAACTGCTTTTACCTTCTCTTTATACTTGGCTCCCTTTATATTTAAAACATAGAGCTTAATTTATAATAGATTGTATATTTATATGGGTAGTTTAGTAGTCATTGTATTAGGTATTGCTGTTTTCATGGTAAATCTGCGGGTCAGTAGTCTTACCTACCTACCTGGAGATTATGCTAAAATTTTATGGAATTATTAAATACTCAAAAGATGAATTGTATTGATATGAATCACTTTATTTTCAAATTGAAATAATTTGGTTTTGGTGTGTAACACCATATGCATTGCTAAATATGTAAATGTGGTTTTGTTTTCTCATTAAAACATTAAAATATAATTAATGATCAGAAAAAAATGTGTTATTTTAATGATGTTGAAACCACTTCAGCTCTAACGATTGTGCCAATAATCTTCTATTTTACAATGAGTGAACGATAATATTTTAACAGCAAATTATAATGTTTTCAACTTGCAAATCTATTTACACCTTTCCTTAGCACTGTGTTGAGTTCTATTATGAAGTTGTGCAAAGCTCTATTTTCCACACCAAAGAGCATTCCCAGCTTGGGTTCCCAATTCTAATTTTATACAGCCCCCGTACATTTTCTCGCCTCCCTTGTAATGAATAAAAGAGAACTCATTGTTTTTCTTAATGTGACATACAAAGTATTGACTTGTAGTTCAAATTCAGTTGTCTAACCTCCCATGTAAAAGATAATCACAGACAAGTCTGCATTTTCTGCTGCAGTGATTACATTTCAAAATAAACTATATTTACATTGTTTTGTTTTAAAATGGGCTGTTAAGGTACGGTGATCTTGCAAAAAATATAATTTAATTCAATGGTTTGAACATCAGTGAATAAATTCATACAGTGTATTTATGCAAGCAGGATGCATTTCTTTTTTGACCTTATTTTAGTTAAAATATTTTTTAAAGATAGTTTAATATCATTTGCACAATTATTATAGAGCTTTGTATATTACAGGAAAGCAACCTATGGTTTATTTTTTACATTTCTGCACTTTGTATAAATAAAAAAAATAATGTCCATACATAGTGCAGAGTTAACGGCCTTATATGGTATTAAATGTACAACAATCCTGCATCAAGCTTTAAAATAATGTGCTATATTTTTTAATCTATGATAATAAAAAAAAATATATATGAGACTCTTTTAACATAGTTCTGATGTTCTTTACAAAATGATTGTGGCTGTGATACTTTGTCTATCACATTATAGTTAAATGAATTATAATAAAGTAATTTAAACCACACAGTAGTAAACATTTTTTTTAACATGCTGTTTATAGAATCTGAATTGTGGATGGAGTTGTTTCCTAAATATAAACAGGGTTATTCACAAAAGGGTGAAGATTTTGGAGAATGCAGAAGAAATCAACAATCTAGGCCAAAATAGCTGATTTGGAAACATTCTCCAATTAAGCTCACTTTCCAGTTCATCTATGTTTTCCTAGATTGTTTACTTCTCATGCCTTCTCCAAACTCTTCACCCTTTTGTGATTAGCCCTGAAAATGTTGTGCATCAACTGTTTTCATTCTCTATATGTTAGGATACATATATTGCAGTGATGTGCGGTACCTCTTGCTCCGGTTGAGGCATTTCCCAGCCCAGCCCCCCGCTGGCCTAGAGCCCCACCCTCACCCAAAGCCCAGCCCCTTCAGGACAAAACTCCACTCCCTTATGGATGCAGCTCCACCCCCACCAGACGAAGCCCCACCCCCACCAGTCTCCAAGCTAGTGTAAAGGAGGAAGGGAGGAGCCTCCTGTCTCTCACTTGCTCCTCACTGCTGAGGCACTCCGTCCATGACAGGTTACACAGCAGGGAGGATTTCCCCGCTGTGTAACCTGTTAGATACGAATCTGAATGGTGTGGCTCTGCCACACCGATCTAATTCTAGGTGTGGCTCTGCCTCACCTGCTTCCCCTGACTACACGTCCCTGCTGTATTGTTCGTTTACATTTCTCAAACTATTTTTCTGAGGGACTAAGAAAAATCAGGTTTGAAAGCATTAATATAATTTCAGAAATTATGCATAACAAAGTTAGGCTCTTATAGATGGTCAGCAAACACCACACTATATCCAATACGCCATTACTTCAGTATGTAACTATCTATATTCACTTTCAAAAGAAACAAGATGCTGTTATATGTATTTGCAGTCTGGATCACACAGCACAGACATGACTCATACCACACAGTTTTTCACAAAGTTACATAGTTACATAGTTACATAGTATTTGAGGTTGAATAAAGACATTAGTCCATCAAGTCCAACCTATTAGGATCTCAAACCAGAGGCACAAGCAGATGGGACAGAAACAAGTAAGGCTAACGTTCCAATTTTACCACATATAAACATATGCACTAAAGAAATAATTTAAAAGCCTCTAAAACTGTAAGACAAATCTCCAATATCTGTACACAGTTGAACCTATAATATATAGGTTTTAGAAGCAGAAGCCTTATTGGGGAATGCTCATCACCCAAAGGTACGACAAACTAGGGTATGACATGATTGGGTTGTTAAAGTGAACACATACAGTATTTTCATTGTTCACAAGCTCAGTAAATATTAAAGAGTAACTACACTTTTGTTGAAAAAAAAAAAATGGATCCCTTCTGTGTGATGAATGAATACATCACAAGGATTTTACCAAACTTTGTTGCAGATTCCTACTTTTTTCTGTTCTGAAGAAATAGCTGTTTGTTCCAGGATGTCCTTTGCAAACTGATCCTTGAATGGGAGGGTCTGTGTTCATTATAATCTGTTGGCGGACTTCTTGTGCAGTGTAAACATCCCTTTAGTAGTAATTACCCTTAGGGAGTATCTCACAAAAAATGAAATTCTTATAAGGGATGCCTAGAATTTTACTTGTGTCTTAGTGCAAACATCTGTCAAAATCAGTTAGCCATTAATAGAAGATGGAACGTACATATTTGCAGGCATATGTGTACAGAATGCCTTCAGGTCATCATATTGCATTGAATTTGTTTTACAGTTTTAGAATGTTTACAGTTGATGCATTACAGTGGTGATTTAAAAGTAAAGTTTTTAATAATTTTTTTAAAAGTTTTTAAATTACAAAATGGCTTGTTTATTCACAATGCACCGCTGGCTAAAAATTATTTTCCAACAGACACTATAGGTTGTGTCAGGTCCCTCTCTGCTTGCTGTTGTTCCTTTTACCAACCCCTATGTCACTGCACATCATGGAGACCAGTGCCAGATTCATTAACAGCAAACCCTATTAAAGTCTAAATTTTTAGATTTTTAGGGCTGATATGAAAGCTATTTTTAAACAAAGGGCATAGAAATCTAGGCACTGCCATAGGTGACATGTACCAATGCCAAAGTTAAAATTAAAAAATACTGTAGAGCTGGCAGAGGGCCTTTTAATTTGGCTTCGAGGGTGACTTTGAAAATGCACAATTCTTTAAATTACAGACTTGGGACATGTCTTAAATCTGTACATGATGTTACAGATCTTTATTCTTCTTTACTGATGCATTATGAATAGGCAGTACTAAGTCTTCTTTGACTGGCAAAAGTAGTATCCACAACAAACCTAAAAGCTATAGGGCAACTACAGCAGTTAAAGTTAAAGCATAGTTTGTGAGCTCCTTTTAATTACAGCAGTGCAATGCATCGTAGGCTAAATGCCTCTCATTTCAGACCTGTCTGTCATTGTAATATTTTTGGGAGGTAAATGGGATGCAAGTTTTTGTTGATACTATGGTGTCATGGTATTGTTGTGAACACAGCAATGAGGCAGTGATGCATTCAAAGGGCAGCTTCAACAACTGTTCAACAATAAGTGCATGATGAACATTACATGAAAGGAAAAAAACACTCCAATAAATCACAAAGGAAAAAAAAAGGCTGGTGGGAGGGAGCAGAAGCTAGTAAACAAGTATACCAGTTGCTGATGCAAAAAAAGTTCTAAGCTGGGCTTTTGGGTTTACAGAACTGTGAAAACAAGAGGGGGGAGCAAAGATTATGCATTCCGCCACTGCAATCCACAGTATAGCACAATATCTCTCCCTGCACTATCCCTACACAGAAAAAAGCAGTTTCAACACACACACAGACAATATGGCTGCTGTGAGCCCATCCTTTATTACTGAGGGGGCTGGGTTAGCCATTCCTTTAGATTGTCGACTATTATGACCAAGAGAAAAGATTATGCATAATGGGTTTGTTTTTTATTCCTGGCAGCGAACCTGGAAACCCAACTTATGAACTTATGATAATGGTGAATCTGAACCTCAGCCCTCTCTGTATGTCTCTGGGAACCTTTAGAGGTCCTACTGTTATGGATACATAGAATGACACTTAGTTGAAGACTGAGATTGCTGTTGTCAATATCCTAGTTTTTCAGCAAAGCATTCTAAATTCCACGAATTAAAATATAAATAAACACTGCGCCAAATGCGTGATAGCCGCAACACTGAAATAATGATATTATTAAAAATTATTAAAATAATTGTGTTGCGCTGTTTACTGCGCGACACCATTATTTTAATAAATTCCAGGAAGTGTTGAAGCTTCAATAGTCAATAAGAAAAGAATAGTCAGCATAGCTATATCGAAATCTAAATATTTACCCATAACTATGAAGGGTTGCCTTACTGGGCATTGGAAATGTGCAGGATGGTACTGGCAAGTTTACAGTCAACGCACTGGGAAGTGCCATAGCTTTGCCTATAAGAATTACCATATTTGCCGGCGGTTAAGACGACTTTTTATACTTAAAAACATCCCCCGAAAATCGGGGTCGTCTTATACACCGGGCATACAAAACGTCCCTAATCTGTAAGCCCGCTGGATGTGCGGTAATACTGTATGGGCGGTAGCTTCGGCTACATACAGTATACCGCCCTGAGCCAATCAGGGCGAGCGATGTACACAACCTCTGCTAATCCGAGTAGGCTTTGTATTAATTAATAGAATACATCGCTCGCCGTGATTGGCTCAGCGGGGTATACTGTATGTAGCTGAAGCTACATACAGTATACAGCGTACATCGCTTTCCATGATTGGCTCAGCGCGGTATACTGTAGCCGAAGCTACCGTACATACAGTATTACCGCACATCCAGCGGGACAAACAAGTCAAATGGTGTAGCTCCTTCCTGGGGTGGTCACATACCAGTCTATGAGGGTTCAGTGTGTAGCATTGCAGAGGATTCTAGCTGAAGTCATCACTGCACAATATATGACTCTGGTATTACCACACATCCAGCGGGCTGACAGATTAGTGGGTGTATTTAAACAAAATGACCCATGTTTTTTTTTTTAAATGTGTTGCCTCGGAAGGGGGGTAGTCTTATACGACGAGTCTAGCCCAAAACCTATGTTTTAACTGAAAAATCAGGGGGTTGTCTTATACGTCGGCAAATATGGTAAGAAGAATTCAGCATTCAGGCATAATGGGGGTACTTGGAGACTGTGGAGACTGATGCAGGTATGTGGTAGCATCTCCAAGACCCTGCACTTTAAATTTGACAGCAGTTTTTTTTGTAGTGATGGAGAATTTTACTGCTGACAGCAAGGTCTTTCCAGACTGAAACAATGTCAAAGTTACTCGATCTTTACAAGACTAATTTTTTTCACTTTCTTATGAGTGTAGAATAATTTGAAAAGCACAAGGACTATCCATCTCTTAAATACACATAGTACCTTTACTTTGAATATTTTAAGCTAAAAAAATAGATTTATATGCGTCCTCAACATGTTTGATTGAAAGAATTTGTAATTGGATTTCCAAACATGTTACTTTCATCTTGGATGAAGTAATATACACTTTGATAATAACATGGCTATGTCATTAGAAGGTAACCCATTTACTAGTTTTTGCATAAAGTAAGATTCTAGAACTGCAATAAAATGCTTTCCAACATAATGCAAATCATTTTTATTGTATTCAGTGGATTTGATATGAATAAGTTATTTCCTAAGTGCATCAGCAATATGCATTCCGTGCTCAGGGGCAGCTTTGGGCTAGGTGCCTGACAGACGCTGTATGACTATCAAGGAAATCAACTAGCATTGATTTAAGCATTTTCAAGGTTTTTTTTGTGTTTTTTTCTTCAAACCTTGGCATGCTATGACAACAGTAACATTTTTACAAATGAAAGTATGCGACACTAAATGAAATTGAAAAAGAAAAGTAGAACTGCCTACCTAGTCATACTTTTGTTTATAAATTCATCTTTAGTTTTTAAGTAGTGGTAAAAAATATTTTTACAATATAGATACTTGTATGTTTACGTTACTGCATTTTCATAGTTGTATGTTATCTTGGCCTTCATATAATACCAAATATATATTTTATAATATACTGCCTTCATAGTAATCTGTGAGATCATGTTTTATATTTTATATGAATTAAGCATTTTGAAATTTTTTAAAGTGTACGTTGTTTTGAGTTTTAGATTGAGTTTTAGATTGAGTGAGGAAGGAAGTCCCTTTTACAACTGTATAAAAAAGGGTGTCCCTGTTAGGCAAATACACCCCTGTAGTTGTCCTTTGAAGCATTGTTTCTGGGACAGAATGTGAAGGGACATTCAAAAAAATGTATGGATGCCAGAGCAAGTGGTAAGGTTAAACCATCCAATAGGAAACCTATTAAGATGATAACTGCCTAAAAGGGGATTTATCCTCTTAATTCCTATTATGTCTTGAAGTGGACCTTTACCCACCTTTACTAAAAATCACATCAGCATGCAGCTCTGCATGCTGATATGAAATTATCTTACATTCATTAGCTAAACAAACATATTTTCATTATACTTACAATTTCTTTTTTTTCACTTCCTGGTCTACTTTGGACACATTATGTAACTGTACCCAGGCAATGCATCCTGGGAAGAATACATCAGCAGGGCATTGCTGGAAAATTTCATCTGTATTCTCATAAGATCTCAGGGAAAGGCATTTACCTGCTTTGAGATGATGTGCATGGTCACGTGCCCTAGTCATATGAGCCAGAGTTCCAGGAAGTAAAGGTGGATCTAGCAACCCATCCTTTGTTAAAATGGCCACTGTCAGAAGACTGGGGAAGAAAAGAAAAATAAGGTATGTAAAGAATAAAGATTCTGCAATAATCTAGAAGTATCTGTTTGTAGATTGCCATTACTAAACATTTCTAAAGGTGCCTTTGTTGTTATTTTGAAGATATGGGTAAAGTTCCTCTTTAAGGGCAGGGAGTAAAAGGAAATATCCCCAGCAGGATGCCGCCAGTAAAAAATACAATTGAGGTAAAAATAAGTTTTGAGTACACATACGCTTTAACGACTTTAGTACCAATGTATGTAATTGAACATCCGGTACTAAAAGGGGTATCATGGCTTCTACGTTAGCCATGGTCTTGGTACTGTTCTTTTCAGCTGACTGTTGGCTTTAATGTACAAGTAATTGGGTGGTTGTCGAGCCGCCACATTACTTGCATGGAGCTAAAGTCTCGCCACTGCTGCTGGCTATCCCATGCACCAATGTGTCCCGGGTGCGCCTGGGACTGGCATGGTGCTTCACTGTCTGACCTTCTCTATGGTTACTGAAGTGACTAAGATTTTATCAATTTCAGTTTTAGCCCCAGCTTCATTTCTCCAGCTGCAGTGGCCAAAGAAGAAGCTGATGAAGCACGACCTGTGCTTCATCAGCTGTCACTTCCTCTGTGTTATCACATAAAGGTTATTTTTTAAATCTCCTATGTGATAGCAATAAAATTAAGTGTAAACATTTTTTAAAAATATTTAAGTGACAAATAAAAAATTATAAAACCCACAAAATAATTTTGTAAAGTCCAACACTCCAACACACATGCACATTAGAAAACAAACATGCGTTGGGTGCTCCTTTAATAAATGGCAGTGGTGCCAGTAATGTAACATATCGCTGCTAACATTGGAGTCAACACAATCATTTTAGCACCATCACTCACCATTAACTCTAAATTGATGAGCAGTATAGGCTTTTAAAGCATCACCTATGGGCAATTTTGATTACCTGTTTTTTTTGCCATTTCACAGGCACACACAGTTTTAGGATTTGGCATGTTTGGTATCTATGTATGACACAAGGTCACAATATTATCTTTTACGTTTCACAAAAAATTGTCTATTATTTATGTTTGTGTACACGAAAGTTCATTTTAGTGTATTTTGTCCTAAAAATATTGAATTGATAAACACTGGCGCAAATATTGTGTGACATAAATAACTGCAATTAGCATTTTTTTTATTCTACAGGGCCTTTGCATTCAGAAAATGTATTGTTGTTTGAGGGTTTCTAAGCAGTTTTCTAGCCAAACAATCTAATTTCATGTGTGTAAAAAAATAAAGCATGTTGCCCTGGTTGAAGAATCTGCCATTGTTGACCTCTCTTTCTGTCACAGGTAAAAAAAAGGTAGACAGAGGTAAAAAAAAATCTCCAGGTCACTCTGCCACGTCCCCGGGACAGTATGTATATAATGTGATTTTCACCGTGCTGTAAAACTGATATATCCCAGATGTTCAACTAAATCATTCCAAGTAATCCACTGTGTACTTAATTTACACAATCAAATGTGCCACAAAAACCGGTGAATGTTAAATATACAAAAGCAATTCAAATAAAAGATGGAAACTACATGGGGGGGGGGGGGCCCTTTGAGGGACCGGGGC
>NW_017307989.1:260084-263316 GCF_000935625.1 Nanorana parkeri
GGGGGGCACATTGAGGAACCTGGACGTGGGGAAGCAGAGAGACTAAATGTAGGCATGGAGAGGGAGAGATCTGAGAGAGACACAGAGAACACAGTGACAGAGAGAAGGTCTACAGATACAACAATTGCAGGAGAACTCCCTCACACACAGGCACACAGAACACAGTGACAGGGAGAAGGTCTAGAGATACAACAAGTGCAGGAGATCTCCTTCACACACAGAGCTATGAGGAGATGTGATGATGACTCACAGGGAGGAGTTCTCCTCTCTGCTCTCTCCTCAGAGCTGAGTGTGTGCTTGTTCATGAGGAGGAGGAAAGGGTCAGCAGAGTGAGCTCATTAAAGCAGAGAGGAATCAGCTGATTGCAGTTTTCAGATAACAACCCAACCCTCAGTAGAGACGGATTGAAGAGCCTATGGAGGGAATTTTGAATTTCTAGGACTCTGGCCTGTGAAACAGTCCATTAAATAAAGTATGAAAAACAGCCCTGTGACTCCTGACAATGCACACATATACATTCCCTCTTCACCTCTACATTACCATAAAAAATACAAACCACTTACAAAGGTGGAAATGTGCTTTAAGCCCACTTAACCTAAACATAGGTTTGTCTTATGTTCTAGGCTAACTGAACATTTACTTTGCTAAGTGAGCATTCTCTACCCCTTTAATAAATCACAATAATATGAATCCTTGACTCAGAACAACTTTGCACATAAGAACTTCTAATGTTTCTCTTACTTTTCTGATCTTCACACTTCTCCCAGATCAGTGAGTCAAAAAGTCACCAGCACAACAGTCAAGAAACTAGCATCATAACACTCTTACTGTCCCCCTTTTCCCTCAATTTTATTGGGCTTCCTAGATATTGTAAAAAAAGGGGACACCAGAGATATAACTGTTTGCACCCAGGGAAATACTATGATATTGAATATATTTGATTTGTCATTCACTGAATTCCAACAAACCAAAAAGTAACAGTGTAGCACAAAGAGTTTATATACTGTATATACATAAGTCCAGTGAATAACCTGAAATGGTACAAAGGTAAGTGGTAACCTGCCAGAGTTGAAAATAAGGAAGTTTAGGTTTGAAAAAACTGAAAAATAATGTAAATTTCAGAGTTATACAAAAAGGCATTTTTCAGGGAAGTAGTAATGGGTTAACAGCTCACAGTTGTTCTGCAGCAGTGTAAATAAAATAAGCCTTGAAAATGTATGCTAATAATTCCTACAGGTATCCCAATTTTTGTTGATTACTCACAAGCCCGCTGTCTGTATAAAAGCAGTGGCGGAACAGACAGCTACACCCTCTTAAGCTCTCAAAGAGTGCAGAAAAAGGCATTTAACAAAGGAAGACTGGTTAAAAGTCTGTCAGACCCAACGCCACAACAGAACAAGAAAACAAGTTTCTGAGAGTCAACCGTTTGCGTGGCAGGTGGCTCACAGGACAACAGCTTCAAGCACATTTTGCAGCGCCATGCAGTAACCTCTGGTGTATGCCTTGTTGGTCAGGGGTTCAGCCTACAGCAAGATAATGACCAAAAACATACCTCCAGGCTGTGTCAGAACTACCCTAGAAGAAAAGAACAAATCATGGTATGGTCAGCACAGTCTCCAGACATAACCCTATCGAGCTGGTTTGGGATAAACAGGACTGAAGGGTGAAAGCAAACCAACCTACAAGTGCAACACATTTGTGGGAATTTCTGCAACAGTGTTGGGAAGAACTTAATTGATTTCCATTGTACAAAGAATGCCACTAGTGTGTTCGGCTGTTATATCTGCAAAAGATGGCTACTTTGATGAGTTAAACATTTAGGGGGTGTTTCACAAAGCTGCAGAGGGTAGCCATGTGAATAACTGACCCGAAGTGAAGTGAGCCGAACGCTGTTCGGCTATTCACTTCAGGCTTGTACGACTGATTTCAGCCGTGCACCGACTAAAATCAGCTGTACATTGGCTTGCTGCGGCTGGCTTCGGGTTGGCCGAACATGCTCAGCATGTTCGGCCGACTCGAAGTGCAGAAAGAGTTAGACTCAGCCGATCCAACATATGGATCAGCCGAGCCGAACCTCCAGCAGGCTACTCGCTTCTGGTCGGCCTGTTCGGTTACCAAGTAACCAGGGGATGCTGAACTGTCAGTACCATGAGAGCTCAGCAGAGTCGGCTTTCATATCACCTCCGGCTCTGCTAAGCTCTCATTGTAATGCAGGGGGGAGAGAGCACCCCCCTGAAATGATGGCAGATAGCAGAGGAAGCAATAGCTTCTGTGCTATCTGCAAGTTTTTTTGTATTCTTACAGCTGCTGCCGTCATAATAATAATTAAAAAAAAATCAGCATAAAAATACATACTAGATGATTCATATATCATAGATTCATATATTCATATTCATATATTCATATTCATATATCATATATCATAGATTCAAATACATACTAGATGATAGAGAACTTCAGGTCCCCTCTGCTGATTCACAGCAGCAGTGGGCGGGTGCAATAGCTAGTTTGCTATTGGCTATTGCAAAGTGAAAAGGCCAATAGGAATGTAGCTATGCATTCCTATACTGTTTTTTTTTTTGACTGACAGCGGCCGGCGGCTCCGATGTCAGAAAAAAAAACCAAAACAACAGAGCAGGAAAAGGTTTATTCTGCTCGTGTTTCTCTCCCGGGCGGCCGGGAGCCGCTGTCTAATAGAGGGAGACTGCCGGAGTGTCCAGGAGAGTAATGACAGATCAGCGTCCCTGGTTTCCTGGGGTCCTGGGGCTGAAGCTAGCCGAAGGATCAGCCAAAGCTACGGCTAGATCCTTCGGCAGCTTTGTAAATAGACCCCTTAGATTACATTTTGTTAAAGAAAAGGATTCTATGATTTCTTTTGGAAGTCCAATTGTTTATTTGTTCTATGCTTTAGTTTTAGAGTACAATGAGACATTAAACTTTGTAACTTTCCATCAAAGTAAAAAAAATGGGTCTTTGCTAAAACTTTTGACCAGTAGTGTAAAGATATACAGTATATACGGGGCTCAAAATTTCCACTCGCCTGCTCACATTTGGCGAGTGGAAATACAGTCAAGCGGTCACAGACCGCGTACCTCACTTGCGGGAGCAGATGCTCCTGGCTGGGTTGCCTCCGTTCCTTTCAGCTGGAACTCTTCACTGTGCTCCGGCCGAAAGGATGGATTATTAAGGTCTGCAGCAGACTTTACTAATCATCAGGGATCATGCCTGCTCA
>NW_017307989.1:263344-265090 GCF_000935625.1 Nanorana parkeri
AAGTACCATGAACCAAATTGTTCTAAAAGGGTCTTTTATTACTAACAAATACTAAAATCACAATCATCCATGTTATAATATATATGAATATTCTAGTACATCACATTTGTGAATCCATAAAAAAACTCAACCCCCACTACTCAGTTAACTACAATGGTGGGGATTCATAAAAACTGGAGCAGGCAGAATCTGGAGCAGATGTCCATGGCAACCCATCAGCTTCTCTCTTTCATTTTCAAAGCATAACTGAAAAAAAAACTGAAGAGAAGAGCTGATTGGTTGCATTGAGCGACTGCTCCAGATTCTGTCTGCTCCAGTTTTTATGAATTCCCCAAATATCTTTATAGTCATACACAAAGTTGTTTTTTGCGTGCAGTTAAAGCTGATTCCTGCAGTGTTAACTGGATAACTCTTAGCACATTTTCCAGATCATAGATCTGCTTTAGCAGGAGATATAAGAGGTGTGTCTAACCAACAGAAAAGCTAATATCCAGCTTCTGATAGGTATTGCTTGTGAATTAAAAGTCTATAAAATGGAACCACACAAAAGACATGCTGAAAAATCTACATTTGCTGTATAAGATCAGTAAAATGTATTGCTACTGTTTTCACTTATATATGACAGAATTGAAATATCTTATACAAATTATAAACTAAAGTTACTTTTCTGGAAATTAATCAATGATGTCAACCTCAGTATAAGTATAACCCTATACATATCTATCTATATATAGTATCATCTCCCCACTTCAGCCTGTGAATGTACAGTGAAATAGTAGCAGCAGACTGATGAGGTCATCTGTTTGCTTTATTTGTTTTCTCTTCCTATCAGCATGTTCTTTTTTTTAGCAGATTTGCATGCAACTTATCTGATGGACTCCAGGTGCCAGTCTGAGTGCTGCTGTACACATGATTACAAAAGGCTGATATCAAGTCAAATTCAGGAACTCTGAGTTAAATAAAGCACACTGTGTAAAGGAAGAGGGTTCATACTCACCTGTTCCATCCACCATTCCTCTGATCTTCATCTCCGATCAACAGCATCTTCTCACTTCTAGAAGTGTCAGATGCCTGGTCCCCTACTGCATTTAGAGGTTATCTTGAGCAGTCTTATGTTTCTGCCCAGGTTATCTCTATGGTAACCTGAAAATAAGGTGTTCTGTAATCACAACACATATCCTGCCCTAGGGTGACAATGCTACTCCTCACCCTAGGACTGGGAATGTTATACTGACAAGATATCTAGGTGAAAATAAAGTGAGAAAAGCCTAGAAAAAGAAAACTAGTGCAGCCAATACATCTAAGGATTAGGGATGAGCCGAACACCCCCTTGTTCGGTTCTAACTCGAACTTTCGAACATAATATATACTATACTATATATATACAGAAATCTATTATATATACATATATATACATACAGAAGTCTATTATAACTATCTATAACTCTCTATCAATCTGCTGTAACTAACTATACTAGAACCCTCTCTCTCTATCTCCTACAACACACTACATAGGGCCGCGGTGTCAGCAGCCTTATATAGTGTGCTGCAGGGACTTAGCTGTGAGACATGATTGGGCAGAGTCATCGTGAATATATTTGTACTGAGCCTTTATTGGCACAGTCTTGCACCTGACCTGACTGTAGCCAATTACCGCTTCGGACGGCGCAGTGCATTCGGCGAACGCTAGAACAGGCTATGTTCGAGTCGAACCTATGTGCGACTCGAACATGCAGCCCATCCCTA
>NW_017307989.1:265351-281461 GCF_000935625.1 Nanorana parkeri
AGCACAGAACCCTGAGGCACACCGCTCATTACACTAGCCCAGTCTGAAAAGGTGCCATTTACAGATACCCTCTGGACACGTTCCCGTAGCCAGTTCTCTATCCACGTACACACCACCTCATCTATGCACATAGCCCTCAGCTTGTGTAGCAAGCGTTTGTGTGGTACCGTATCAAAAGCCTTTGAGAAATCCAGATATACCACATCTACCGGATTACCTCGTCCATATCTCTACTTACCCCCTCATAAAAAGTTAGCAAGTTAGTTAGGCATATATATACTATACTATATATATACAGAAATCTATTATATATACATATATATACATACAGAAGTCTATTATAACTATCTATAACTCTCTATCAATCTGCTGTAACTAACTATACTAGAACCCTCTCTCTCTATCTCCTACAACACACTACATAGGGCCGCGGTGTCAGCAGCCTTATATAGTGTGCTGCAGGGACTTAGCTGTGAGACATGATTGGGCAGAGTCATCGTGAATATATTTGTACTGAGCCTTTATTGGCACAGTCTTGCACCTGACCTGACTGTAGCCAATTACCGCTTCGGACGGCGCAGTGCATTCGGCGAACGCTAGAACAGGCTATGTTCGAGTCGAACCTATGTGCGACTCGAACATGCAGCCCATCCCTACTAAGGATCACCTAACTTCTATAGTAAATTAAAATTTACTGAGAGAAAACTTTAATTCAGCTTTAAATATATTTAGAAATGTCTGCCTGGAATTTTAGTTTTAAAGCCATACATTCAAGAGTAAGAGTAGAAAGTTAAAAGAAAAAAAAGACATCAGTGTCATGTAATCGGCCAATAATGAGTGCAATTCAAGGAATAAATTATGGTCTGGAATGTACATTTCTAGCCACTGCTTAAGAAGCTCCCAAAGTATTACATCTAATTCTACTCAATCATTGCAGTGTTATGCACTTCCACATTCCCTGCACATCCTGAATAATGCGATTATTACACCTCATAGTGAGAAGTAATTAATTTGGCTCAAGTGGTAACCTGAAAATTTTTAGTCAAATTAGATTTGAATCACATAACAACATTTAGTTCTTGCCTTGCCTGTGGTGTTTCAAACATAAAATGTAAACAACATAGCACAAAAACAAGAGCATTACAAAGTATGCTATATCAAGACTGAGCAGCCTTCCTAAAAAATCTGGAAAAGTACATTCTTTCTAACAATGCAGGAAATACATTAAATATGAACTGGAAATGTCAAAATATATAAGTTGAAGTCTGCTGCCGGAAACATTCCACATAGCATCTAAACAGTTTTTTAAAAACTATTGTTGCCATAAATACCATTTACAGTATATTGCAATTCTAAATAAGTTAGTAATAAGTGCATGCCTTTCTTTGACAAAAATACAGTATCTAATCTAACTTTCCCAAGAAATGGTGTGTGTGTGTCTGAGCATGTGTGCAAGCATGTGTGTATGTGTTAGGAATTAGTCTTTCTTCTTGCTCCCCTAAGGAAGATACTCTCTGGACTGCTTAATAAATATGATAGAAGGGGATATCTATCATGTTAACAAGTTGTTTTAGTTTTTGAATTTAGAACAAACAATTTAGTTTGATAGAACAGGTTCTTAACAACTCCACCAATATAGGGTATGTAATTGTATGTAATTATAAAAAGGTATTAGTAAAAAAAAGTAAGATTCTGTACCAATGAGGTTCAATTTATTGTGCTTACCTCTTAGGCCAAAAATTCCTAGTCCTCTCCTGTTCCATGGTCACAAGTAATTTAGTTCAGTTTAATTCAAACTACCTGAGCTGTCTATGAGGGTAGATGTTGGTGTACTTGTTTGTTGCAGTTCTTGCTTGTTATCCATATCTCTGTAAAAACAGCAGCAGTATTTCCAGTGGGTGGTAGAGTCTTGGCCTAACTGCTAATACCAAGGCATTACACATATTTAAAATGATTAACTTTGTTGACCACCTGTGATAAGAATACATTCATATTACAATACATATTTTTCTTTGCTTTAAGCAGAGTGTTAAATAAAATATATTAAATTACATACTTAATCAAACTCTTTAAGTTTAGTCCTTTTATACTGGGATTTGACCTTGGCATATTTATGAACCTTCACCTTTACAAAAGGGTATTTGGTTTCTTTACCAGTTCATTTTCTGGGAATATGGAGCCAGTGGTAGTAATGAGCACATCTGGCAAAAGGCTAATTATATTGAAGTCAATAGGGGGTGAATCCTGATAGCCAATTTTGGGCCATTTGAAGGGTTACTAGGCAAGCTATTATCAAAACAAGGCATGGAAAGCTAGGCACTGTCATGGGGACATGTGCATATGTAACTAGGAATAAAGTAAGAAATAATGATATTAAAAAAATACAGTGGTCAGGTGCGAGGGAGGTTTTCATACAGCTTTGAGGGTGACATGGGAAATAAAAAAAATCTTTAAAAGTACAAATAATATATAAAAACCTTTTGTCAGTGTTTAAGCCTTCCCAACCGATGATGGGATTATTCCGTCATGGTCTTTCAGTTCATTAACGACTGGTGATGGAATAATCCAATCATGTGATACAATGAGAGCTGGTCCATAAAGGGACCAGCACTCATTGAGTTACTGCTGTTGCTGGGTCCCTTGGGGTCCGAGGCATATCCTCAACAGCAGGTTAGGTGGTCCCAGCCTTGTGATCACTGCGATAGCTGATCGCTGTGATCACAGAGCCTTGACAGCCACTGTGCCGGATTGCAGCTCACTGTGTTGTGGAGCTGCGAGCCAGCTCAGTGTTACAAACTGCTACAAAGTATATAGTATTCTCCTCAGAGATACTAAATATCAAATCCCCAGTAAATAAAAAATAACCCCTTAGTGCCCCCTAGTTTATCCACTTGATCATGACCCCCTTCCTGTCCAGGCCATTTTTCAGTATTTAGTATTTCTATAACGAAAAACATACATAAAATGTTGAAAAAAAACAGTTATCCCTACATTATGTTATAAAATATTTATTATTTCTCAATTTTTTGGTAAAATATAAAAAGATGGGGTCACGTCGGGTAAATAGACACCAAACATGTCAAGCTTTAAAATTGTGCGCGCCCGCGAATGCCCATAAAATGACCATACCCAAAATTGGCTATAGGCCACGTTTTAAAAGCTTTTACTGCATATCAGTTTAGTGTTAACAGTGATTGATGGCCCTAAATGATTGTTTACACTCCGACGTTCACAGTGATATGTAACAATGGGCTCAATCGTCGTCTTCACATGTAGGCACACCCGACACATGTTTGTATGAGGGAGTGGTGGACTTTAAACATTTTTTTGTGTTTTTTTATATAACTTTAATTTTTTTCATTTGACTTTCATTTTTTTTACACTTAACTTTATTGCTATCACAGAGAAGCCCCCTATGTGATAGCAAATTTACAGTGACAGGTCCTCTTTATAGAGACATTAGGGGTCTTTAAGACCACTAATGTCACCTAGGGACCTCCAAAGAAGTTGATGAAGCAGAGACCTGCTTCTCCAGCTTCTCACTGGTTTCTGTAGCCGGAGAATGACAGCTGAATGTCGAAGTGATGTAATGCACATTTCTTCCGCATTCTTACACCGTAGGGGAGATCGAAAGGAGACCAGCACAGAGCCGCCGTGCCGGTTCTGGGCATCAGTGGGGGGTGCACCTTTGGAGACAGCATACAAGTGATTGGGCGGCTCTATAGCCACCTGAATGCTTGTATGCAAACATACATCACCGGCTGTTAAAAATTAAGTCGGTTTCCCCATCCTCCACATGGGGTGGTGTGCACGGGCAGAAGGACATTTAAAAATGTTCACCCGCATCCAGGAACCACAGTCCAGCCATTCAATTACAACGGCCAGACGTCAGGTGAAGACTAGGTTAAGACTATGTGAACCGTGCTGGCTAATGGAGAGCTTTCTTTATGTCATGAGTAAAAAGCCTAGTTATTTTATTTAAAGATAGAGAGAATTAAAATGTCACGTTTATTAAAATTGAATACAAATGAATACAAATGAATAAAAAGTTAATAAGATGGAAACGTTTTTTGAAATAAAAATTCATGTTTATTATCTAATGAAAAAAAGGGGGGGGCTACATATAGCTCCACGACTATTCGGGGGTGACCCACTGATCCTAATATAGGGGTTGGGGGTAAGATCCAAGGACAGCAGGTGAATTCCACGTCAGATTATGGCGGTTATCCTAATTATTATAATAAAGCTTTCTCAATGTGTATGCAATATGACATTAGGTCGGGATGCTGGCATGCCGCTTGTTTATGTCCATGGCCTACATCACAAGGCTAGAAGACCTAACATATATTCTTATGGTTGATCGTGTTATAAAGAATGGAGATGTACTAAAGAATAGTGTGTATCTCAATTTCTTCATTTAACCCATTAGGTGTTAGGGTATTGAGTTTGTAAATCCAGAACATTTCTCTTCTGCAGAGTGTATGGAAACGTTCTGATGCAGATAGATGTGTGGGGATGTGTTCAATTGCAAATACCCTCAGGTCTTGGATCCTTTTTTGATGTTTGATGGAAAAGTGTCTTGGGACACTGTGTTCCAGGTCTCCCTTAGCAATAAGACGCCTATGGTCCCCGATCCTGGCCCCTAGTGGGCGTATGGTACGGCCAATATACATCAACGCACAGGGACAAGTGAGCCTGTAGATCACATGGTCATGGGAGCATGTGATGAACTGCTTAATTTGATGTTCCTTTTTAAGATGGTCAATAAACTGGGACTGTCCATGCTGGATAAACTGGCACGTGAGACATCTGGGCTTTTTACATTGGAAGATGCCTACCCGATTATCAAATAGAAAACGTTTAGGTGTATCCCCTGGTGCTTGGAGAGACCTACTTGGTCCCACCCGATTTTTTACATTTCTCGTTTTTCTAAAATTGATAAAGGGCTTGGGAGGTAATCTGGGGCCTAATCTGGGATCCTTCTGTAAAATATGTCAATGCTTGTTGACCACCTTTTGAATTGCTGTAAAACTGTTGCTGAAAGTGGTAATAAATCTAATGTCTTTATTGGTGTAGTTGTCAGTACTACGATCCTTGTTTCTCTCCGCATTTGGTTTGTGGTCAGAGTAACTGGAAAATGCTTCAGTGATGAGTTCCTCCGGGTACTCTGTCCCTAAATTTCTCAAGGAGAAGATGGCTTGAGGTAATATAGTCGCCATCTTGTGTACAATTCCTTTTTAGCCTGCAGAATTGGCTTTTCGGCATGTTCTTTTTCCACCGGGGGTGATGACAACTCTTATAGTGTAAATAAGAGTTCCCTCCCGTCGGTTTGACATGATTGCTAGTGACTATTTTCTGTTCCGTGGAATACAGCTCGAGATCGAGGAACACTAATCTAGTGTTACTGACCTCGTGCATGAAAGACAGACCGAAATGGTTGTTGTTGCAATAAGCCACAAATTCTGAGACACTTTCAGGGGGGCCGTCCCAGATGATTACTATGTCATCTATGTATCTGCCATAATAGATAAGCCTCCTGGCAAAGGGATTGTGTTCCCAGATGTATAAAGCCTCCCAATGGCCCATGGTCAGATTAGCATAAATGGGGGCATAATTGGCCCCCATTGCTGTCCCTTGGGTTTGAAGATAGAACTTGCCCAGAAACGAGAAGTAGTTGTGCGTTAGAGTGAATTCGGTGCAATTCACCAGGAACTGAGCTTGGTTATGGTTGATCGATGATTATCCCAAAAAGAATTGTAAGGCGTTGAGGCCCACTGGATGGGGGATGGATGTATAAAGAGAACTCACATCCAAAGAGACCCAGCTGTAATTGGGGTCCCATGCGTACGAAGATAAAATGTTGATCAAGTGTCCAGAATCTTTGATATATGATGGAAGTGACAGCACTATGGGTTGTAAAAAGTGGTCTATATATTTGGAGAGGCCACTTGTCAAACTATCAGTGCTTGCAATAATTGGTCGTCCAGGGGGGTTGATACTGTCCTTATGGATCTTGGGAAGATGATAAAAATATGGCGTGTTTGGGTACTTAGCTTGTAAGAAGGACTTCTCTTTCTTGTTATTGATGCCCTTCTCATAAGCAGGGCTAAGCAAACCTTCAAGTTCTTTTGAGAAACTTGGCAGAGGGTCTGCTGGGAGGAGTTTGTAGGTACTGGAATCGGAGAGCAATCTCAAGGCCTCTTGTATATATGTGGGGCGATCTTGAATAACTATACCTCCTCCTTTATCAGCTTGCTTAATAACAATGCTATGATTGGATTCAAGGTCTTTGAGCGCCTTGTTTTCAAGGGGGGTGAGGTTGTGGTGATGTTTTGCTTTTTCACATACCTCCAGCAAATCTGCATAGACCACATGATAAAAAGTGTCTATGAAAGGTCCCTTAGAGTGTGTCTGTAACAATTCCTGCGAGCACGATGGTGAAGTAGGATCTCAGCTGCGGAGGTAAGTGGAAATGGTTCAGGTGGGAGGTTCACAGTCACACTTTAATTCAGTGAGTGAAGTCAGAACCCCTTACACATCATACACCATTTATCCTGGGAGTATATAAGTGGATATGTTTTGTATATGCACGCCCTCAATTGTACAGCATTGGGGCTGTGTTGGGAGCTGTAGTTCGATGCCTTAGTTGCTTCACTAGGAGGCCGAACTTTTAGGTCACTCCAATATGGAAGAGGCAAGTAACAGTGCAGGGTAGATGGTGCAGCAGGGTTGAAGACAGAGCTATTTAACTTCACTGAGCCCGTATAAGTATCATGCAGGTGAAAACATCTATATGGCTATGCAGCTATATTGGAACTGATATCAAAGTACCACAGGAGACGTGATAAAAGTTTTCCCCACAAGGTGGCAGCACCAACACTTCCCCTGTATACAGTACGGCTAAGGAATACCTGCTGTGTAAGATGAGAAGTCCAGTCAGGGGAAGTGCAGCTGTTCCTTGGTGCTGGATGTTCCAGGGTGCTGGATCTATGGGATGCCGAGGTCCGGTGCACAGGGTCCCGTGGATGTCACAGGAGTTCTCTGCTCGAGATGCGGGGGTCCTAAATAGCTTGCTCGACGTACTATTTTGCTAGAACGTCGAGCAAGTGTTCAGCCTAGGTTTAAGTAGGCAGAGGCAATTGTTGGGGGCGGAGCTGCAGACGAGACCCGACCCGAGCGTCTCCTAGCAACGGGACGCCGCCGGGCCTCGTCTGTCGCGTCATCACGCTGGCTGAATGAAGGAGAGGTGGAGCACTGAGGAACGGCCGCCCGTCGCCTAGCAACGAGACGCCGATGACGGGGCCGTCCCTGCGCTGGTCTCAGTTCCCGGAACAGCCTGCGTTCCTGACAGTGTCGGGAAGAAGGTGGATTTTGGTCTGAAAGTAGTATGTATTATTTCGGGATTTAGAAAGGATTCAAAATCCAGATCAATGGTGGAATTCTGATCTATTAATTTGTAGAGTGTTTGTAGAACATCTCCATCTTGTGCCTCTAGAGTGTCCAGTGCAACCTCTTAATCATGGGGAATATTGAAACGGGCCTCCTTGGCAAGTGTGTTATTGATGGTATTGGAATAGTGCCTTCGGAGGGTAAGAAGGTTAATGAATCTATTAAGATCCTTAAAAAGAGTGAACGGGTCTGGTTTTGAATCTGGGGCAAAGTTTAGACCCTTACTTAATAATGATGTTTCGCTTGGAGTGAGACAGTGTTTAGATAAATTAAAGATTTTTATTGTTGTGGAGTTCTTGGTGATCCCTTTTCTTTTTTTGGCATTTTGGCTACTTTTTCCTCCTCTAATCCCTCTTCTCGTTCTTTTCTTTTGGTGTTTTGAGGAATTAGAGGGCCCTGCTCTAAAAAAGGATTGATGGACGTATTTAGGGGTTCATGATGTTGAGTGTGCGTTGTTGTATTAGGAGGCGATGGAAGCACATGCTTGGCAGAGCTGTTGGTGGGAGTGTCGTGTATTAATGTAGTTAACTCAGATGCTTCTCTTTGGTTGTCGTAGGGTTGTATGTGGGGTGCTGTGGCTGTGACATCTGGACTTTCTCTTAGACTTTTGGGAGATGGTGTGTGGATAGGTGTATTAGTTACCACTCCGTCCGAGTGGGTAAGTAAAGGGGGGAGCATGGAACTCTTTCCAGCTACCTGCTTACTTAGTTTATTAATTGTTTTCTCCATGATAAATTGCGCTGATCTAGGAATAAATTGGAGAGAATCCTCATCCCATATAAGTTTGGCCACTCTGGTGGACGGTACTGGATTTAAGACTAAAAGTGGAATTGGACTGGGAATAAATTGGAGAGAATTCTCATCCCATATGCGTTCTGCCACTCTAGTAGATGGTACTGGATTTATGGCTAGAAGTGAAATAGGATTGGGTTGGTATTTGGAGTGGCGTCGAGACGTCTGTTTCCAGCTAAAAACTCTATTGAGATTATAGTCTGCAATGTCTCTGCAGAGTTTCTTGGATTTGGACTTTATAATATTGTGCTCATGCCCATTGGTTTTATATTCTAAGTTAGCTAACCACGAATTTAACAGACATGAAGTCCCAAAGGAGTCTTGAATGGTGGTTCGTAATTCCTGTATTCTCCTAGTGGTATGTACTAATTTGCGTTTTCTCTGGATAATGATAAGTTCAATCCACTTTTTTGTGCAGAACTCCGCCAGGAGGTCCCAATTTGAAGCCAAATCTTGCTCCAGAAAGTCACACGTTTTGTGAATACGGAGTCCTCTCAGAGTAATGCCTAATTCTATATATTTTTCAAGGAAGGATATATCCCACCAGTGTTGGCTTTTTAAATTAATTTGGGTCTGTAATTTAAAAAATAGTCTGCGCATATTTTGCTCAAAACCGGGGGAAAGCGGTGGGGGCTGATGACCCTGAATGTGTTTCGTGGTCTGGACAGTTTTGAAATGTCAGGGTATGGTTTGTTGTTAGGAAAGATGCGTTGGAGCTATATGTAGTCCCCCCCCTTTTTTTCATTAGATAATAAACATGACATTTTATTTCAAAAAACGTTTCCATCGTATTAACTTTTTATTCATTTTTATTCATTTTTATTCATTTTTATTCATTTTTATTCAATTTTAAATAAACGTGACATTTTAATTCTCTCTATCTTTAATTAAAATAACTAGGCTTTTTACTCATGACATAAAGAAAGCTCTCCATTAGCCAGCACGGTTCACATAGTCTTAATACTAGTCCAAACGATAACACTCATTTGTAACAAGTTGGGATAATAGCCAACACAGAGTTAGAAGATCATACATGGGACCCAAAATTATAAACCAGGATATGATGGATTCTGACTAATCAACCCCGAAGTGCCGCCCTAAGGCTTGACAAAGAGGGTTACCCTCGAAACGCGTAGCCGTCAATTGATTTCACAGGGGCACCTCACAACCCCAACACATCTCCCTCAGACTCACGAGCACTGACCGATACGCTCCAGCGTTCACGCCACACACCATACGGCTACACACTGCACAAGTGCCGTTTACAACAGCCGGACAGCTCTCTCTCTCCTGCTCCAGCAGCCGCAGCTCGGCCCGGCCAGCCGAGGACACAGCCTGGAGATACCCGGGGATTGTGTAGATCTTGGATTGTTTAGATCCTGGATCGCCTAGATCTTCCTGCCCAGGAACATACAGATTAACATCGCTGACCGCACGGGACTGCAGGGAGTGCATGTGCCCATCTATGACATCACAACCGTGAGTTATACACCAACCATTTTTTATTTTAACTAATTAGCCACTCATGCTTAGCATCGAATCAATTTCTTAGGTAGTTGCGCTCTTCCATTTTTTTTTTCTGATTATACAATTTGACATGGGCAATTTGGACAAATATTCGCCTGAATTAGAATCCTAAAATCTCCTGCAAATTCTTTGGGCGAATCTGGACTTTACCACTAGCCTTCAAAACATAAATACTTAAAAATGCAACATATGTTGTGGTGTAGAATTCAGTGGACTGTTAGCAGAGAGGATTGTTTTACATATTCACCTATCTCTGATTATGCCATCATGCTCTGTCAATGCTTTTGTGTGTGAATATACCCATAGGGGACCTGGCAGCCATCTTACTCAGTTTAGTTCCACAGCAGAGTCACAGCTTACACAAAGCAATAAATGCACAGATATGCATCTAGCTCTGCTGGGTAATACATATGCTAGTTTCCTTGTATTTATCTATGGAAATGTTCACTATCATGATGTGAAATTGGTGGAGAGCAGGTGGGGATGCGTGTGAAAACAAGCATGCACAATTTTAAAAGCATTCTTGTAAAATCAATAGTGTGAGGCATTGGCATTCAAATCAATTAGAAAAGTATTTTAAAGTATTTGAAATGTGTAATAATTTGTAAACATTCTTTATATCCAATTTTAGCAATATGTTTAATGCAAAATATTGGTAACTGCAATTTGTATTTTAAGCTTTATTCCAAAAATGTTATAAATTGTTTTGCTTGTGTGTTATAAAATAGCTTTTATTTCTATTTAAAATGTTTTAGTTCCTTGTACTGAATTGTATTAATTATGAACTTTTAGTTAGATTGAAAGGAGAACTGTGCGGAGATTACATTACATCCTGTGACCCAAAAGAGAAGTAAAGACCAAAAAAAGGTTGGATTTACTTCTCTTTTAATGTTATTATTTGTTAGCTAAGTACCCCCCCGCCCCCCAGTCTATAAGTTATATTGCTGAATGATCATATAATATGATCATAATATAATATATATAAGATAATATATAATAATTATCATTTATCATTAAAAAAGAGCATGATTTTTTTCATGGTGGGAGAGTGCATACCTCTCATCCTCACACGGCCACCAAGGAAGAGCACCTATATAAAATTAGGTGTAACATGTATTTAAAAGGCTAGGAAAGCTAAGCTCCATCATATGTCTAGTTCAAGTGCTTCCTAGATACCGGAGATCCAACACAGCCCCTGCGAATTGTTAATGATCTGTTTATTCAGCCCATGAGATCCTGAGCTGTGTGAACATGTAGTTAACTTAGTTCATTAGCTGTAGGAGGAATTAATCAATGATATAATCAATGTTATAATCACATTCTACTCAGCTCATAGATAACCAAGAAAAGCTAATATCCAGCTGCTGGATAGATATTGCTTTTGCTTGTAAATATGATGAGTGCTAGCAAGGTTAAAAATGTGGGTGAATATTTCAGTAGCAGATGTGTATATGTTATGACTTAATGTAAGCTCACATTAGAGATCTGGAGTAAAAAATTCAGCAATGAGGGAAGCTGACCTTGAAAGCATTATTCAGCTCACGGAGCAGACAGTTAATCTTGGAATATATGGACCAAATTCACTCAGTGGGGGGCCCTATCTACTGGCTCCTGCCCGACATCCTGCTATTGAAAAATCAGATAGGCAGAAAATGATAGGCCAAACTGCATCCAGTTAACTGCAGATACTGTTCAGGTATTTTGACAACTGGTGTGGCCAACTGTCAAAATTCAATAGTTGCAAAACAGTTAGATTTTTTTCTTTTTTTTGCAACCCGAAAGCTGAAAAAAAATGTAACAGTGTATACCCAGCTTAAATGGGATAGAGGTCGTAGGTGGATGGTTAACTCAGTATTATCAGGTCGGGGGTGGAGCTACTTTAGTTAAAGAGTGTGGTAGAGCATCTAAGAAAATTAGGGCCAGTCTGGTGTTTGGGCAACCAAACACATTTTCTAAGTTGAATTAAAATGTGACTGTTGTAAATGCAAAAGTGTAAACTGTAGATATTTCTTCTCTTCTCTCTCATAGCTGGATGACGAGCCCATGTATACTGTATATTGTAGGCCAGAAGTATAATGAATGAAGGCATAAAGAGTTGGTTATAATAGGAAAGTGTGATCATCAGGAGGACCAATATCATATATATATATATCAATAATTTGTTGTCAGCATTCCCTCCAACAAATGGTTTGTTGTATTTCTGGTGCCAGGCTTCAGCAAAAAATAAGTGATTAACAGGGTAAAACAAATGACTGATAGCGGTTTGGCCATGAAAAAAAAATCAGCAGTCCAGATCTATGTTTGCACCAATAAGGCCTAATACACACTGTTGTGAAGTATGTTTGTATTTGGATGCATTTCTTCTGCAGTATCTTTTTCCAGAAGAATATAAGTTTAGAGGCATACAGACAATGCAAAGTCAAATTCTATGTACATCTGTTTACATGTGTTTGTGTTCAAATGCCTTTAAAAACCTGTGAGTGGTCTACACATCCCATAATGCATTGTAGGATCCACAATGCAGTGCATTACTATGTTCATCTTTTAGCTTATTTCCTTTTGTGTAGTATGGTGAGGAGTCTTTGTGCTTTGTGATTCTCAAGCTTGGAGACATAATGGGTGTAGTGGAGTTTATGTTGCTGCTGAAAAGTAGAATCAGATTGAGGAAGGAGGGAAGGTGACACACATAACAATATTGCATACATCTGCTCATGTCCCATAGGCTGTCATCTGCTTACATTTACCAATTGTTTGCAGTACCATGACAAATTTATGAGTTTCACCCAAATGTCAGTAGAGATTGATTTGATAGCTGACATTTGATAGCTTGTCAGCTATTGTCAGACCGTGTCTTAGCCAAATGGATACAAGACTGTGAAAATCTGCATTTCTGCAGATGGTTATCTTTTGGTAATCCTAAGATAAGCAAATGTAAGATATGTTGTGATGTTTGGGGATATTAGCACATATGGTGAGTGCTTTAAGGATGCAGTCCACTCACAATATCTTCTGTTTAAAAGGCTTAGTAGCCCACTTTTTTTTCCAAACAAAAGTTCATACATCCAAATTGGCTGCCCTTGCAGGGGTTCTTCAGCATAACATCCATGCAATACTTGCAACATAAGACAAGTTTAACCTCCTGGATTCCACTTTAAACATTACCACATTCTCTTGGAAGGGCTGTCCCACACAGCCTTACCAGTTCTCCCCGGCATCCCTGGCTGTCTTCCTGTGCCTCCAGGACACACACCACCTGACTCCACTTTAACTTCTGGGGGAGTCCTCCTAACTCCTGAACACTGTCCATTCCTATCGTAGCAGGAGCTCACCTGACTTCTCAATTACTTCTGGGGGAGTCCTCCTGACCCCTGAACATGGTCTGGTCCTATTTCCCAGCAGGAGCTAATTCACCTAGCCAGCATCATTTCCTTAAGGGCTGTGCACACCTGTGTAATCATTGGGTGCTGGTCACTGCTAAACCCTGGAACCAGGACTTGAGTTTTCTTCCCCCCTGAATCACCTTGAAACCTACCATTTCCAGGATCCCAAGCATAATCCAGACAAACCCTTGCTTCCTGACACCTCTCAGCCCCTCTGGCCCCAATTCTACAGTAAGATTGCCACAACATATTACAATGTCTATAAACTCTATATGATGCATGTGTATACTGCATTTTCCTTACACATGTATGCATGCTTTGCCATTAGTATACCAGCAATAAATAGACAATATTTAATAAAATATGGAATATTTTTAATATGGAGCAAGTCAACTATACATTAAATGCAGACTAGACAGCCTCCATAAGATGTGGGCCCCATTGATGAGCTTATAATGGCTACAGATATGACCAGTCTTCTATCTGTGTTTGTTTTTTAATCTTCTGTGGATACAAAGAGGGAAACTTGTGCAATGATTTATAAGGAACTGAAGGAAGCTGTGATGTCAGAACCATCAGAGAAAATGTGGAAGGAAATATCTCAAGAATTTGGGGAATTTATTAAAGCTATTGCGACAGTTTTAGCCTCTTAGAACATTTTTTTAATGTGCAAATCTGTTTAGCCTTTCCTTTTAACATGTGCACATGAGCTTGCACTATTTTCCCAATTGCGTGGTTTGCGAAAGTTGGCAACTGTTTACATTTGCACTTGTCCTGTGGCTGTCTGAAACTGGAGCATCACCTAAAAAAAAATTCCAACTTAAGAAGTCCCCATGACCACTTCTTCAAGAAGCAAAAGTTAAGCTTTTTGCCCGGAGTTACGAGTCTTCTTTCCTGGAGTCTATTTAATCTCATCTATGAACAATATTACACTAGCAACATAAATCTGGTGCAAATATATCCCATGCCTAAAAATGCAAGTTTAAACACTCGCAATTGCTATGATAAATTTCCCCCACAGTCTACTAGCTGCATATTGGCTGTAGAGGGAAATCATGTGAGGGTCAAGATGCCTCGGAATTCTGCTTGATGCCTCTTTGACTAAAAGAAGTACTTTTCTATTGTCATTTTGGCCTTGGTAGATGCCAGTCTATGTTTTATTGCGATTGATTTTGGCGCTTATATCAGCGATGGGGAGAAAAAAAATAGGAATTTTGTAATTCCTCTCAGAAGGTCCCTGCTTTAGGCTAGTGGAACAAATTTGCCTTTTGTTATTGTAGAATATGAGGTTTGGATTTTTATTCTGTTCTTCAAAGTAGAGGGTTTTATTCTCAACAATCCAGCTAGATGTAGAAAATGTTACCAAATTGGACTATTGTATATTACTAGTACTACCTACATCAGGTGAAGATTTTACTACTTACTCTTGTCAGATGCTTTTGCTGATTACTTTACTTCTTTTTATGGTTTTGTGTACTGGCAAACTAATTACTTTCAAAATACATAGCTATTCTGAAGCATTTGCAAAGAGCAACCAATCAACTCCTACCTTTATTGTTCAATGCTGGAATTCAAAAATAGAGATTAAAGCTGACTGATTGCTATGGACAGCTGGACCTCTTCTGTGTTAAATACTGTTTTTTTTGTAAATTCGTTATTTATAACACCCACAAAAGAGTACATAAACAATCAGACAGTTCTCCAAGAACTACACACAGCTATATTCTACAATGTCCATATGAAATATCTTAAAACAGATTAGGAGAACACTGTAACCGCGGAGTCAGATTGTCAGTATGTCAGAGAAGGAACTTCTATCACCAAACCCATGGGCCTTTTTTTACTTTTATATCTAAAACAAACCAGCATATGTATCGAAGAAAGCAAGCAGGATAAAAATAGAAAACAAGGAAAAAGAGAGATAAGCTTCAGAGGAAAACAAGAGAGTTAGAAGAAAGAAGAAAGGAAGAGAGCAGGACAAGAGGAAGAGAAAGGGATATCAAAGAAAGGGAAAATAATTAGAGGGCAGCAGACCACCAGCACTCAGGCCTGCCCCCCCTAACCAATACAGCAAAGAGAGACTGTCATATGAGGTGGGCAATCAGTTTACCAGGAAATGGACATAAGCAGTCAATGAGGCCAGGCCCAGAAGTCTATCGAAGGCAAGGAGAGCATACTCTACCCAGAGCCCATGAGGGATTGTCTGTGGGAAAAGTAATAAAAACCATAAATACTAAATAAATAAAACCAAATGTTGCTAAATTTATCGTTCTGATTTTTGAGGGTCGCAGTCACGTCCTGAACACTAAATGCTGTTTTTACCCAGAGTGTCCAAAGTACAAGCATAGCCAGTTTTGCAGAGTTTACATTTTACAATTTTGTGACATAATTCCTGTTTTTTGTTTGAAATTTTTTATACTGATGTTTCAGTGCAAGTTTATATTAATAAAATTATAATATTGTACATAGTTCATGTATCTACTCAGCTCTTTACTCTTACAGATCTTTTTTACCCTGACGTTTCATAAACCAATCATCTTCTATCATGTAGAAACCTGAGGACAGCAGTGAGAGCCAGAAGCTGAATATTATGGGGTCTATTCATAAAGCTACCGAGGGCAGCCGAGTGAATGACCGATCAGAAGTGAAGTGAGCCGAACACTGTTCGGCTATTCACTTCAGGCTGGTACGGCTGAAATCAGCCGTACATCGGCTTGCTTCGTGTGGCTTCGGGTCGGCCGAACATGCTCAGCATGTTCGGCTGACCCGAAGTGCAGAAGGAGTTCGACTCACCCGATCCAACATCTGGATCGGCTGAGCCGAACCTCCGGCAGGCTTCTCACTGCTGTTCGGGCTATTCTGAAAGATCCCGAACAGCAGTGAGAGAATAGCCGAATGCCGCCGAGCGGCATTTGGCTCGGCTGTTCTGCTCGGTCCCTCAGAAGGCACCGAGCAGAACAGA